>NC_059383.1:30898800-31198800 GCF_019703515.2 Myxocyprinus asiaticus | reverse complement strand
AAATCCTCCAGCGTTTTAACTACAAATCCTCCAGCGTTTCAACAAAGCCAGTGAGCAGAAAGGCAGAAAAAAGCAGGAATGACAAATTGCGTGGTATGTCATTTTAAAAGCTCCCTCCCTTACTTCCCTACTCTCCTCTGGTTTGGAGAGGCATCTGTGGGGTGCACCTGCTGTTGTGGATATTTCTTTTTGTACCTCAGAGCTCTTTACGTGGGTTGCCGTGCCACTCAAAGTGCCTCTTAACCCCGCTGCTGCACCTTCCTTCCCAACATGCACCACTCCGCCTGCCCGTGTGCCGGTAAGAGCGGTGTTCAGGTATCGGTGGAACTCTGGGCTCTCTATTTATATGAGCTGTACTCAATGTTCTTTACTGAGGAAAGGTAATGCTTCAGTGTCTCGCCCTCTCTTTGTTTGTGAAAAGCTAAAAAAAACCTATAGACTACAAAAATAGCTTTCAATTTGACAACGAAGTCTACAAGTACAAATACATACATATGTATGCCGGCTGATGACTGGTAATTGTCATGATTATGGGGGCGTACGTATGCAGAGTCTGCGCTTTTTTCTTAATAATTGGTGTAAAATGCGTCAGATGGACATTTCGCAATGCATATATGTGGCTAAAGGGCCGTTCACAAAGAACCTGTTGTGTATGAACAGCCTTGAAATGCTGTGCTAACACGTCCTTGCCTCTTGGAGTGTTGCTAATTTTCCAGATGCATACTCAGCACTTCACCAGTCTAGAGGTGAATTTCAATTACATGTATGTCAGACAGACATTTTTGGCCAATGCATCACATCTTGCTGCTTTTGCAGCATCTCATGCCATGAGCATTGCATTTTTAAGGAAAATTTTAAGGGAAAAATAGTAAAAACTTTTGCTGACTAAAAACTAAATTAAGGGCTTTGTTACCAAGTACAATGCATCAATGTCAGTTTTACAACAATGGACCAATCAGGAGAAGTTGGGGGCAGGAAAAAGCATCACTAACAAAGCGTATTGAGTCAACAACTGTAACATTTGTCTGCTATAACACTGTTTCCCAAAGTTTTTTGTCTTACGGTCTCATAGTGAAAACGTGACTCTATATACATTTTTGCAAAATTTACATGTCTCCAGGTACAATTCCCTGCAGTTTCCAGGTGAAATGAACATTAGAGGTGCTACAACAACTTTGTGTTTTATTCACTTTCACTCAAATCATGACTTTAATGGCCGATTATGACTTAATAAATACTTATTTTTCTCTCTATTACTCAGACCCTGCTATTTTATGATATCGACACATTTTTACTCTGTCTTTTGAAAAATGATAAATTATAATGCTTGTATTTCAGACCCATCTACATATATACACTTATTCCGATAGCTTGTGCAGTAGCTCACCTGATAGGGTGTTGGACTTAGGATCGTAGGGCCGCAGTTTAAGTCCAGCCATGAATTCAAGCTGACACGTGACATTACAGAGTCGTAGAAGCAGCACGAAATGAAATAGTTGGTTCAGAAAATGTGATTTACTAATGGTTAAGTTTAGGCGTTGATGTGGTAAGGATGTCTTTTTTTTAACATCTAATTTATATTTTAAAACATTATTGGTTAGGTTCAGGCAAAAGTTTTACATTAGGGAGGTATGTTTTAAAAACATCCATCTAAAATTCACCTTAAAACCTCTTCTGAATATGACACCATTTTACTCGATTTTGGCGCCCCCAGCTGGACATTTCACTGGAAACCTGCAGCCAAATGTGTTATACAGCAGGTAAATTTTAAATTGCACAAAAATGTTGTCATGTTCATGTACATTTCTTAAAATCAGGCTGCTTATGCACCTCCACAGCCTCATAAATAATGTTCAAGTACCCCTTCAATGACATCAAACAAGAAATGTGTTCCCTTCAGCATAGTATTATCCATATTATAATTATATTAAAAAAAATAAAATAAAAAAAAGAACTGTGGGTAAAAAATACTTTATACTTTGCTTCAATTGTCATAAACAAATGTATTAAACTTGCACGCATTACACACATGACTTTGTTTTGTCTCCTTAAAAGAAACTGAAAAAATAATGATATTAATCATGATAACGTATTTTTATTTATTGACAGCCATTATATTTTCGAGTCATAGTTTCTGTTTTATACGTTTAACAAAGCAAAACTCCAAGTACATTCTGGAACATGTTTCTGTACTCATACCCATGCTTAGGAATCACTCGGTATGTTTATATGCACTTTAAAAGTTCTATTTCAGTCAGACTAAAACAATCATTAATATTTTTCAAATGCCATGTACACACTTTAGTCGGACTGAAATCATACCAGTCTAATTTTTGCAATGTCGGACAAACTTTGTCCTTGATTGTAGCTCAGATTCATTCAGCATGTATACACTTAAATTTGACCACAGTTGGACTTTTGCATTGTGCATGTGCTCCAAAAGACAGGTGATGCGTGACGTGTATTACCGGCACTTTCTCAGTTGACGTCTTTCTTTACGCATTGTGTCATGTATACATGCTGTAGTTGGACTGACGAATGAACACTGTAGCTTGATTACACAAAAACCTGCTGTAGCTTTATTATAACTGCACATGTAAATACTTTACAATGCATAATTTATCTCGCAAGCCGTGTTTGTGGATAATTAGCAACAACCTTGGGCATTAAAAAAGGACCCACATTCTCTCTTCTTTTAAATCTCTGGTTCTCAAATCTGTATGCCTTGCCATCTTATTAAATCCCCTTTATAATCAGCAGTCCATCACACCATGCCCATTTCTCCATATGATTCATCCTCCAATGATCCTCCTTCACAGAGGAGCTAGTGATCTGCCTCATATCCATCTCTCCCTCCATTCTCTTACTGTCTCATCCATCACAACCCCTTATAATGCTCCTGCTGGCCTTGAAGGAGAGAAAAGAAGGAATAGAGGGGCCAAGAAAAGAAGAAAAAAGAGGAGAGAAAGAGACCTACAACAAGAATAAACCGACTGTATATACAGGTGCATCTCAATAAATTAGAATGTCGTGGAAAAGTTCATTTATTTCAGTAATTCAACTCAAATTGTGAAACTCGTGTATTAAATAAATTCAGTGCACACAGACTGAAGTAGTTTAAGTCTTTGGTTCTTTTAATTGTGATGATTTTGGCTCACATTTAACAAAAACCCACCAATTCACTATCTCAAAAAATTAGAATACATCATAAGACCAATAAAAAAAACATTTTTAGTGAATTGTTGGCCTTCTGGAAAGTATGTTCATTTACTGTATATGTACTCAATACTTGGTAGGGGCTCCTTTTGCTTTAATTACTGCCTCAATTCAGCATGGCATGGAGGTGATCAGTTTGTGGCACTGCTGAGGTGGTATGGAAGCCCAGGTTTCTTTGACAGTGGCCTTCAGCTCATCTGCATTTTTTGGTCTCTTGTTTCTCATTTTCCTCTTGACAATACCCCATAGATTCTCTATGGAGTTCAGGTCTGGTGAGTTTGCTGGCCAGTCAAGCACACCAACACCATGGTCATTTAACCAACTTTTGGTGCTTTTGGCAGTGTGGGCAGGTGCCAAATCCTGCTGGAAAATGAAATCAGCATCTTTAAAAAGCTGGTCAGCAGAAGGAAGCATGAAGTGCTCCAAAATTTCTTGGTAAACGGGTGCAGTGACTTTGGTTTTCAAAAAACACAATGGACCAACACCAGCAGATGACATTGCACCCCAAATCATCACAGACTGTGGAAACTTAACACTGGACTTCAAGCAACTTGGGCTATGAGCTTCTCCACCCTTCCTCCAGACTCTAGGACCTTGGTTTCCAAATGAAATACAAAACTTGCTCTCATCTGAAAAAAGGACTTTGGACCACTGGGCAACAGTCCAGTTCTTCTTCTCCTTAGCCCAGGTAAGACGCCTCTGATGTTGTCTGTGGTTCAGGAGTGGCTTAACAAGAGGAATACGACAACTGTAGCCAAATTCCTTGACACGTCTGTGTGTGGTGGCTCTTGATGCCTTGACCCCAGCCTCAGTCCATTCCTTGTGAAGTTTTTGCTTGACAATCATAAGGTTGCGGTTCTCTCAGTTGGTTGTGCATCTTTTTCTTCCACACTTTTTCCTTCCACTCAACTTTCTGTTAACATGCTTGGATACAGCACTCTGTGAACAGCCAGCTTCTTTGGCAATGAATGTTTGTGGCTTACCCTCCTTGTGAAGGGTGTCAATGATTGTCTTCTGGACAACTGTCAGATCAGCAGTCTTCCCCATGATTGTGTAGCCTAGTGAACCAAACTGAGAGACCATTTTGAAGGCTCAGGAAACCTTTGCAGGTGTTTTGAGTTGATTAGCTGATTGGCATGTCACCATATTCTAATTTTTTGAGATAGTGAATTGGTGGGTTTTTGTTAAATGTGAGCCAAAATCATCACAATTAAAAGAACCAAAGACTTAAACTACTTCAGTCTGTGTGCATTGAATTTATTTAATACACAAGTTTCACAATTTGAGTTGAATTACTGAAATAAATGAACTTTTCCACGACATTCTAATTTATTGAGATGCACCTGTATATATATATATATATATATATATATATATATATATATATATATATATATATATATATATATATATACAGTATACTGATGATAAATGAGATTGTATGCTTGTGCTTCCCCAGTCTTGAAAAGCACCAGCCGCCACTGATGGACGGCCATTTACAGGCTGTGGGTGATGATGATCAGTCAGTGTCAGAGCCTCTCATTTGCTCAACTTTCTGCTTTGCCATTTATATTTAAACCTCTCCCCCCTTCTGTTCCATAAAGCATAATTTACACCAGTGGAGTTGTGTTGAGAGCCTCCCACCTGAGTCCTGCCACACAGCTGTTCCCTGCTCTCCTGGGAAGCATCCTGTCACATACAGTAGAAACACGGACACATGGCATGATGGCCATCAGCTGAAGTGAATGGGCTCTCAGTATGTTCAAAGAGTGTTTACATCATAAGAGCAAACCCCTTAACAGAATCCTGTGGTGAATAATGTCATATCAGAAAACATAGACACAGGCACAACCAGCTGTGAGGTGATTCTAAATACTTTGGATTACTTCTTCAGCACTGGTAGATTTTTTCATTTGTTTTGACTATAAAAACTCTGCCAGTACAGTAAGACAAAATACACATGTTAAAAATACATTCTCTGAAAAACCTAAATATCTTATGCAGTGTTTATTCTAAAACAATTACAATTATTTGATTATTCAATCAAATTGATCTTGTTTTAAGGATTTTTAGATATTTTTACAGGAAAACAATACAAACATTATTATCAAGAATATGATTTTTGCCCTAATATCAAAGGTCTTACTAGAAAAAAGAAATTATGATCCAACGTGAATTTTCTTGATAAAAAAATATGATCGTGCCTGGTAACGTGCATGTAAAATGGCTAGAAATAGCATTTTAGCTTAGCGTAAAGCTTACAATTTACACAAGGTTTATTTCTATTTCTTCTGCTCCAAACTTACTTCAAACTTCTCTGTCTACTTGTATGAATGTAACACATCATAAGAAAGTGTTTCACCGCTGTTCAAATGCACTTTGGATCGCATCATTTATATGGATAAATGTTTTCCATCCGAAAGGACTAAATATTAAATGAAACAAATGACAATAAAATGCAAAGTAATCTCTTCAGTAATCAAAATACTTTTTGAATGTAACTGTATTCTAATTACCAATGATTTAAATTGTAACTGTAGTGGAATACAGTTACTTATATTTTGTATTTTAAATATGTATTTCCATTACTTGTATTTTGTTACTCCCGCACCCTGGTAATATAACACAAATAATAATGTTTTTTAAAAAAAGTGAAAATATTAAAAAGTTTGCTAGATTAAATGCATAACAGTCTCTAAAAAATGTCCATAATCACTAAGGCAAAATTAGACCAAAGGTAATGTTTTTAAAACCACAGTAAAAGCGACCTTTTCTTTGTGAACCACATGGGGAAACACATACTAACAGCTTTAATCTTTAAAGAGAAATATGTGCAAGACATTGCTTTTTTACTACAAACAGAGTTTCAGAGGTGCCAAAAAACAAACCTAGTCTCATAAAATGAACGTTACTATAACTCAAACCGACTTGTAAACTGACTTTTACGTGCCGTTTCGTGGCAGTTGCCTGGGGAAATTAACACTAGCTACAACTACTGTGCGCTTTAATCACTTTCACACAAATCATGACTTCATTGGCCAATTAAGACTTTATAAACACTTATTTTTCACAATATTATTCACACACTGCTATGTTATGATATTAAAAACTTTTACGCTAATGCATCATTTGAAAAACCATACATTATAACGCTTGTATTACAGACTCACCTACACTACCGGTCAAAAGTTTTGAAACACGACTGAAATGTTTCTCATGATCTTAAAAATCTTTTGATCTGAAGGCATATGCGTAAATGTTTGAAATTAGTTTTGTAGACAAAAATATAATTGTGCCACCATATTAATTTATTTCATTATAAAACTAAAATGTAATAAAAAAAAAAAAAAACGTTTTTGAAATTGATGACTTGGACCAAATAATAAAGAAAAGCAGCGTTTTGTTGTCCTTATGGCTGAACTCTGACATTCTTGTTTAGTGTCTTGTCTAGTCTATGTGAGAGGGCATGGCTCGTCCTTTTGGTGCTGTCATGCATTCTCTTGTCTTGTTGGTTATTGGCACGAGTGCATTGCTCTTATGTCATTCTTGCGGCATGCACTCGTGTCAATTTTTTTGTGTTTGTCTCTCACAACCTCGTGCGCGCTTCTCCTAGCGCTTGCTTTGTGCTGCGCATCCGGATCACGATTCGCTGTCATGTTGTGCTGGGGTTAGGCTGCTTCGGCCTTGGTGCCTGTTTATCTGAGGCCGAACCTGCTCACAAATGTCCTGTCTTGTCTGTCATTTGGCATGAGCGCATGTTGCCTTTGTCTCTGGCAATATGCGCTCATTTCATTCAGGTGTTGAGAGCACGTGGCTTTGTTTAGTTTCTGTATTGCCACATGTCTTTCAGTCTTGCGTCATACCCCGCCTCCTTGTCTGCTCATTACGTTACGTTAACCTGTTTGATTTCTCTCCCTTTATTAGCTCCTCATGTTTGCTGTCCTGTGCTGGATTGTTTCATTCGTTTGTTGGTTTCCTTCCCTGTCAGTTCAGTTCGTCGTGTATTTATTATCAGTTGGTTTGGTTTGTGTTCTTTTCACCCTGGAGAGAGTTTGTGTTATGTTTGTTTTCTTTAAATAAAAGCTCATTGATGCCATCTGCACTTGGGTCCTTCCTTAAAACACCCCATTCTGTGACACATAAACCAGGCTGCAAAAAATAGCTGCAAGGAAGCACGAATAAATTCAGAGCCTTCATCTTCCTTCCACACGGCTTTAATACTTCATATATCCGGATCTGTCAACAGCTGGGCAGAAAGGACTAATATGCATGAAAAATGAGAGGGATAAATATACTCTTGAGTCTTGTGTCTGTTCAACGCTAAAGCTCCTTTTATAATATACAAATATTAGACCCAGGTGGTTAAGTACTGTGCTAACTATGCTAACTTATTGAAGCTTTTCACTAAAAAAGGAGATAGAATGTTAAGCTTACTCAGAACACCACCCTGTTCAGACCCATGCAGGTAGGTTATTCTAGGTCAAAACTAAGATCGAGGACTATAACAAGGCCTCCTGCCCAGCTAGAATGTTGAATGGAGGGGAAGAAAGAGAAAGCTTCTCAGAAACAGCACAAAGCAGACTAGGGGTGCACTTCAAGAATGCTTTTCTGATAAAATAAAAGTCATAAAAGTCAAGATTCACAATCTATAAGAAGAGCTTTGTAAGTAAGTAGCTATTTTGCAGACACTTTTATTAAAACTTTTAATAGCTAATTTTGCAGGTGAACAACTATGCTGGTCTACCAGCTACACCAGCACCAAACAAGCACTAAACAAGCATAAACCAGCCTAGACCAGCTCGGGAAGAGTCTTTTCAGTAGGTTAGCAACACCAAAATCATGGGTTTGATTGCCAGGGAACAAACATACTGATAAAATGTAGATGTTGAATGCACTGCAAGTTGCTTTGGATAAAAGTATCTGCCAAATGAATAAATACTGTATGAAATATGTATATGCCATATCACCCATTGTGAAATATGATATGCTGTAAAACTGTGTGAACAATGAAATGACATAAATATCCAAAAATAATGTAAAAACACAGAATCTCTATCAAAAACATCCAAAATCCTTCTCTTTAACCAGCATATGTGGTTCATGTTTGACTGGATCAGTCAGGCCAGTGTATTCTCAACCATACGCAGTCTGTATTTGTCAGTAACCCTCAACACTCATGAGGAACATATGAGCATGTCGTCTCGTGATTCTGAGTGGCAGAACAATTATATCACTTATCAAATCCCTGCTCTCTCATTATACCCCCCTTCTATCATAAAGCTCAACAGCCCCCTCCTCCATCCTCCTCTAGCCAGAACATTCCCCACAGATGCTGTTATTTTCCCTGATGCAAGTGCTTTAGGTACAGCCAGCCTGTGGAGATGAGTGTTCAAGGAGTAGTGCTCTACGGTGACCAGTGTTGGGGAGTAGCTACCTGAAAAGTAGCATTCATATATTTTATATATATATAAGTAACTTGGGAAGCGACAGTTTCAAAGTAGATTCCCAAACACTGTAGTGTCAAAGTCCGAACTTAGGTATCCCAGAACAGGATGAATATCATCTGCCTTTCATCACAGATTCGGAGGCTCACCACAACCACGAACAGAACTCATTTTTCCAAACATTCTGGAAAACATTAATCTCAGAACAAAATCAATTATGTGGACCTGGTGCAGACTCAAATCCTCAAGTACTCTCGCTTCGGCCGCTCCATCATAATCCAGGGAGTTATAATAAAACATAGCGCCCTGTTCTGACCCTGCAAACATCACGGCAGAATTAATATCTCCATATGCCTGACCCCTCCGCTAAATCATTTCCTTCATAACGGAGAGGAAAACAGCCAGCATTTGGAGAATTAAATTAAATTGTCCTCTTAAAAGCACTTCCTCACTAAAGAGAGATTTTAATAATCTGCCCAAAACATCTTAATTATCTCTCTAGATCTAAATCCTCTGTCACCAAACAATGTGTCATCCTCTCTTCTGAATAGCATGCTTTCAAACCTGCCAAATTTTTTTTAATAAGATAAAAGACCTGATTCTTCTGGGAAGAGAAGAGCTTTAAGCATTAAGAATTTTTAAGCATTACTCTATAAAAGAGTCCCAGTACGTCAGTGGTTTAGAAGTTTATATTACATTGATCTGACCGAATATTCCAGCCAGCATGGATATAATCAAATGCAGCAATGTTTAACAGTAAATTGTAAGATTTCAATGTTAAAATTCATTCTAAACAATAGCACCATAAACACCATAAAATAGTTTTGGAAATTTTGCTACATATCTCCACAGACCTGGACAAGACATGACCGAGACATCAAGAATTACATTTATACATTTATACACACACACACACACACACACATGTCTCGGTCATGTCTTGTTCAGGTCTGTGCATATATGTAGCAAAATTTCCAAAACTATCTCATGGTGTTTATGGTATATATATATATATATATATATATATATATATATATATATATATATATATATATATATAAAGGGATACTGCATTAATTATGTTAATTTTTTTAACACGTTAAACAAAAAAATCGTATTCTTTTGGCTGCTCCCATTAGGGGTCGCCACAATGGACCATCTGTGATCTGCATATTTGACTTGGCACAGGTTTTACGCCAGATGCCCTTCCTGACGCAACCCCCAGTGGCTGGGGGACTCTCACTCACACCTACAAGGCAATTTTAGAGTATCCAATTCTCTTAACCTGCATGTTTTTGGACTTGTGGGGGAAACCAGAGCACCCAGAGGAAACCAACGCAAACACAGGGAGAACATGCAAACTCCACACAGAAAGGCCCAGTTGATCCGGGACTCGAACCCCGGACCTTCTTGTTGTGAGGTGACAGTGCTAACCACTGAACCACATTAAACAAAAAAAATACTACATAGAAATTAACGTTAAATTTCCCAGCCCTGATATATATATGCAAGTTTAGTACACGTCACTGTGAATGTGCAACAGATGTCAAGATACTCAATGAAAACTTTAATACGATTAAATAAATTATATCAGAATAAAAAAAATAAAAAAAATTGGATTGTTTCTAACCAGAACCTATCGTATGCTTTCAGAAGATTAAAATCTGATGCATGAGTTGCATGGACTAATTTTATGATACTTTTGGTCCCTTTTAGGTTTTAAAGTGATGCACTTTCCACTGGAATTGTATCGAAAAGACGGACTGAAATATTTCCTTTTGTGTTCCACAAAAGAAAGAAAGTCATATGAGTTTTGAACGACATAAATGTGAGGAAATTATGACAGAATTTTAATTTTTGGGTAAGCCATTCCTTTAAAGGCTAGAACAGAAAATGATGTGTACCCTAGAATTCAGGCAGCAGACTAGGTTTTGGAACATAGTAACAGGCTCCATCATTGTGACATATTGCTATTACACTTTAATGATCTCTGTTTGCAAACTAGGTGCCCACAGGCCTGAAAGGTGCTGGTGACTCACCCAACCTAGCACGAAAACACACTGTAGTAAGAGAGGGTCAATTAGCAGATGCATCTGGTGAACAGTGCCAGCCATAAAGCCATCCAGCAAATCAGCAACACTATGTCCGCTGGCAATAAAATCCGATCAATAGACCCAGAGCTGATGATTAATTAAGAAGTCAGATACATACAGACAGATGAGGCAGATGACAACGCTGGATAGCACTGAGATAAAAGAGAAAAACTACATGAAAGTAACCTTTGTAGTTCAATTACCACCATTCCTCCCATGCAGGGGTGGTTAGTAATGCCCTACATGTACTCCGTTACATTTACTTGAGTAACTTTTTTGGGAATAAATTTGTTTTAGAGTAGGTTTAAAAGTGGGTACATTTTACTCTCACTGAAGTAAATTTAGAATGAATTTTAATTGTTACAATGGGCAGGGTTCCTGTCATTACATTACTGGGTTTAAATTTAATTTATGCGTAATTTATTGAGAGATTACTGAATGGGACTTTTACGACAGTGGAAGTTCACAGCTATGTGCGCTGTCACAGATTGTCACTCAAGTCGAGTCCATCACTGCTGCAGCATTATGCTCTTCTAACTAATTGAAACACTTATAAAAAATAATAGTTTTGTCATGCAATGCCAAGACAAGCAGATATTTCAAGATTAAAATTGCAGCTCCAACTTAAAGCAGCACGCTGAGGTAAGTTGTGGCTCTAATGATAACACAGGCTTTTCTGTATCATGGTGATGGTCATTTTCAGGGTGATTCTGTAAATATGGGCTCTTGTGACATCAGTTTTTAAGTGTACAATTTTAAATCTACAGCAATATATCAGTGCGCTTTGTCCCGCGTCCCACATGTCATGAGCAGTATTTATGCATTTAACCCACACCCTTGCGGGGGTACTGGAAACTATGGCAGCTACGGGCTGATTAACTGTATAAATCCATGTAAACATCCAGGTTAAGTGTAAATGCTTTTTGCTCTGCCGTTCGCAAGGTTGACAACTGGAGCGTGAACAGACAGCATTTCTGCGCATGCATAGCGAGTCACGCGTGTGAGAGATGTGCCGACATGAGCCGATCGTATTGAGAAGAGAGTGTTGTGCGACCGGGTTTACGGGCCTTACGCAGGCTGCGTACTCTGCATTTAGGGAGCGGTTCAGAACTAATGATCTAAATTCAACACTGAAAACTGTAACTACACTGAACTAACAACTAAAAGCTATCAAATAGTGAAAGTAGGCATTAATAAAGCATGACCTTACTTTGGTTTATATTTCAGCATTATATACTGTATAATGTCCTTGTGGGACATTGTTCACGTTTCACAGTAATAATTACCAGAAAGGTTTTCAAACCTCTCTTCTTATTGACAAATTCATCCAGATCTGACAAGAGCACTTAAAGGGATAGTTCACCCAAAAATTTAAATTCTCTTATCAAGTACTCACCCTCATGCCAGATATGTATGACTTTCTTTCATCTGCTGAACTCAAATGAAGATTTTTAGAAGAATTTCTCAGCTCTTTTGGTCCATACAATTTTAAAAGTTAATGGGTGCCAACATTTTAAAAAATCACATAAGTCAGCATAAAAGTAATCCATAAGACTCCAGTGGATAAATCAATATCTTCAGAAGTGATGTGATAGGTGTGGATGAGAAAAAGATCACTTTCACATTCTTCTTCTTGTGTTTTTGGTGATTCACATTCTTCGCTGCATAGTGCCCCCTGCTGGGCAGGGAGAAGAATGTCTAGCAAAAATGGACAAATATTGATCTTCATTCTCAGTTTCATTCTCACCCACACCTAACATATCACTTCTGAAGATATGAATTTAACTACTGGAGTCATATGGATTACTTTTATGATTCCTTTATTTGCTTTTTGGAGCATCACAATTATGGCACCCATTCACGTGCATTGTACTGACCTACAGAGCTGAAATATTCTTCTAAATATCATAATTTGTGTTCTGCAGAAGAAAGGAAGTCATACACATCTGCGATGGTATGAGGGTGAGTAAATGATGAGAGAATTTTCATTTTTGGGTGAACTATCCCTTTAAAGTGATAGCTCAGCCATGATTTCATATTCTGTCATCATTTCCCTACCCTCATGTTGTTCCAAACCCGTGTGACCTTCTGTATTCTGTGGAACTCAAAAGATGTTAGACAGAATGCTTGAGACTGACAGTCTCAGTCACCATTCACTTTCAAAATATGGAGAAAAAAACACATTCACTGAAAGTAAATGGTGACTTTACATTCTGTCTAAAATCTCCTTATTGTGTTGCATGGAGGACAGAAAGTCCTACGGGTTTGGAACAACATGATGGTGAATGATGACAGAATTTCCATTAATATTAATAATAATAATAATAATAATTCTCTAATACATGTTAAATGTGTATTCTGTAATGGAAAAGAGGGGAGTTAACATCCATTACGTCATTTGTGAAAGTAACGAGTTACTCACTACTTGATTATTCTTTTAAATAGATACTTTCTTACTCTTACTCAAGTAATTATTTATGTTAGTACTTTAACTTCTACTTGAGTAATTATTTTTTTAATTGTAATTTTACTTGAGGACAGATTTTTGGCTACTCTACCCACCTCTGCACCCATGCGGAAGCAAAAATTGCCAAGTGTAGCCACTCAGAGTGAGAGTCACATGCACATCAACTAAGGCTCAGTGTGAACTTCCTCCCAGGGAGGGACAGCCATTTAGTCATTTAATGGGTTTTTACCCAGCAGACAGTCTAAGCAGCAAGAAGACTCATACTGTTTTGCTGCTATATTCAACAAACTCTAAAGACCAGTCATCAGAGTCACATGACAATAAAAAACAGATGGAATCAACAAACCCACATGCTGGAGTTTCATATTTTGCTTGCTAATTTCCTCCTACAGCATGTTAGCTAGTACTAACAAACATGCATCAACAAGCACACTCATACGTAAATGCATTTACTGTAGTGTACATGCATGGCTGTGTTCATCTCATAATGTTGGTTCTGCCTGGGGCTCTGTGTATATGTCCTCACAAATGTCATTCAGATCAATAAAATCTTCTATAAAAAGTACATATTTAGAAGGATGAAGCCATGTTTGTGCTTATGTGTGGGGGTATATGTATATACTGTGTATGTATGTATATGCGATGGTGCAGTTCTAGATGAACAGGGTGTATAATGCAGAAAAACTTTTGATTTTGCATTCAGGGCATGTGTGCAGGTAACACGCACTCTAATCAAGTGATGAAATCAAAAAGAGGAGAGAGGGAGGGGGAGAGGTGATACAGTGCATACAGTGATACTATATTTAAACACATATGCACATATTTAGGGGACACAGAGGCCAGTTGTCAAACTTTTTCTCCAGTGTATATTTCTCAGAATAGGTTCATTTCTGTTTGGGAAGTCTTGGCTGCAAAACAACAACAACAACAACAACAAAATATCAAACGTTTTCACTGTTGTTGCCAAGGATAAAAGATAAAAGTTAATTGAACACATTGACATTTTGTGAAAACATGCCCCAGCTGCATGTTGTTCCATAATGGAACAGCCTATAATAGGCTTTTTGGCAAAAAATGAAAAAATAAAATAAAAGCCTTTCATGAAAAATGTAAAAGGTAATGTACAAAAATATCAAACCCTTGTTTTGGCCAACAAATAATGTAATTATTAAAATCTTTACATTTAAAACACATGTGAAAACTAGCCCCAATAAAAATATGACAACTTGCCCCAACCTAACATTTATGAAAAACCCTTGTCCTGAGAACATAGCTTAAACTTTTGTTTACAAACAATTACAATTATTAATAATTTAATAATAAAATAAATAAAAATAATAAAATAATAAAATAATTTTATTACAATTATTCCAGTTCCAGGGGGTTTTAAACAAGGTCTCTGAAGCCAACAGGTGATTTTCATAAAACCACTCAAGACAGTGTGGTCATATTTAACCCCAAATAAATAAATATATATATGATGATGATGATGATGATGATAATAATAATAAATAAATATATATGTATATACTGTATGTAAATATATATATATGTGAATGCACAGTGTATATATATATATATATTCAGACCCCTTCATTTTTTCACATTTTATTATGTTGCAGCCTTATGCTAAAATGCTTTAAATTATTTTTTTTCCACATCAAACTACACTCCATATCCCATAATGACAAAGCAAAAACCAGATTTTTGATAACTTTGAAAAATAATTAAAAAGAAAAAACTGAAATATCACATTGACATAAGAATAAGATTAACTCAGTACTAAGTTGAAGCACCTTTGGCAGCGATTACAGCCTCAATCTTTTTAGGTATGATGCGACAAGCTTTTCACACCTGGATTTGGGAATTTTCTGCCATTCTTCTCTGCAGATCCTCTCAAGCTCCGTCAGGTTGGATGGGGACTGTCGGTGGACAGCCATTTTCAGGTCTCTCCAGAGAATTTTGATTGGGTTCAAGTCCGGGATCTGGCTGGGCCACTCAAGGACATTCACAGAGTTGTCCCTAAGCCATCATTCTCCTGTTGGATGGTGAACCTTCAGCCCAGTCTGAGGTTCTGAGCACTCTGGACCAGGTTTTCATTAAGGATATCTCTGTATTTTGCTGTGTTCAGCTTTCCTTCAACCCTGGCCAGTCCCCCAGTACCTGCCATTGGAAAAACACCCCACAGCATGATGCTACCACCACCATGCTTCACCGCTGGTATGGTATTGTGCAGGTGATGAGCGGTGCCTGGTTTCCTCCAGACATGATGCTTGGAATTGAGGCCAAACAGTTCAATCTTCATTTCATCAGACCAGAGAATCTTGTTTCTCACAGTCTAAGAGTCCTTTAGGTGCTTTTTTGTAAATTCCAAGCGGGTTTCATGTGTCTTCATGTGCACTGAGGAGATGCTTCCGTCTGGCGACTCTGCCATAAAGCCCAGATCAGTGGAGTGTTGCAGTACTGGTTATCCTTCTGCAAGTTTCTCCCATATCCACACATGATCTCTAGAGCTCAACCAAAGTGACCATCGGGTTCTTGGTCACCAAGGCCCTTCTCCCCCAATTGCTCAGTTTGGCCGGGCGGCCAGCTCTAGGAAGAGTCCTGGTTGTTCCAAACTTCTTCCATTTAAGAATTATGGAAGCCACTATGCTCTTGGGAACCTTCAATGTAGCCAAAATTTTTTGTAGTCTTTCCCAGATCTGTGCCTCGACACAATCCTGTCTCTGAGCTCTGCAGGCAGTTCCTTTGGCCTCATGGTTTGATTTTTGCTCTGATTTGCATTTTCAGCTGTGACACCTTATATAGACAGGTGTCTGCCTTTCCAAATCATGTCATCAACTGAATTTGCCACAGGTGAACTCCAATCAAATTGTAGAAACATCCAGAGAAATGGGATGCACCTGAGCTAAATTTAAAGTGTCATAGCAAAGGATCTGAATACTTATGTCAATGTGATATTTCAGATTTTTTGTTTTAATAAATTTGCAAAGTTATCAAAAATCTGGTATTGCTTTGTCATTATGGGGTATGGAGTGTAGATTGATGTGAATTTTTTTTTTTTTTTTAAGCATTTTAGCATAAGGCTGCAACAGTATATATACAGCTCTGGAAAAAATTAAGAGACCACTGCAAAATTATCAGTTTCTCTGGATTTACTATTTATAGGTATGTGTTTGAGTAAAATGAACATTTTTTTTTTATTCTATAAAGTACTGACAACATTTCTCTCAAATTCCAAATAAAAATATTGTCATATAGAGCATTTATTTGCAGAAAATGACAATTGGTTAAAATAACAAAAAAAGTGTTTTTAGACCTTGAATAATGCAAATAAAACAAGTTCATATTCATTTTTAAACAACACAATATTAATGTTTTAACTTAGAAAGAGTTCAGAAATCAATATTTGGTGGAATAACCCTGACTTTCAATCACAGCTTTCATGCGTCTTGACATGCACTCTACCAGTCTTTCACATTGCTGTTGAGTGACTTTATGCCACTCCTGGCAAAAAATACAAGCAGCTCGGCTTTGTTTGATGGCTTGTGGCCATCCATCTTCCTCTTGATCACATTACAGAGGTTTTCAATGGTGTTCAGGTCTGGAGATTGGGCTGGCCATTACAGGTTCTTGATCTGGTGGTCCTCCATCCACACCTTGGCTGACCTGGCTGTGTGGCATGGAGCCTTGTCCTGTTGGAAAAAACAATCCTCAGAGTTGGGGAACATTGTCAGCAGAAGGAAGCAAGTTTTGTTCCAGGATAACCTAGTATGTGCTTAATTCATGCGTCCTTCACAAAGACGAATCTGCCCCATTCCAGCCTTGTTGAAGCATCCCCAGATCATCACTGATCCTCCACCTGGTCATCTAATGGTTAGACGGAGACCTGGAGAGGCCTTCAAGCCACAGTGTCTCGCACCCACAGTGACATTTGGTGGAGGATCGGTGATGATCTGGGGGTGCTTCAGCAAGGCTGGAATCGGGCAGATTCGTCTTCAAGGTGTCAAGGTGTGGATGGAGGACCAATGGATCAAGACCCTGTCATGGCCAGCCCAATCCCCAGACCTGAACCCCACTGAAAACCTCTGGAATGTGATCAATCGAAGATTGATGGCCACAAGCCATCAAACAAAGCCGAGCTGCTTGAATTTTTGCGCCAGGAGTGGCATAAGTCACAAAAATGCAATGTGAAAGACTGGTAGAGAGCATGCCAAGACGCATTAAAGCTGTGATTGAAAATCAGGGTTATTCCACCAAATATTGATTTCTAAACTCATCCTAAGTTAAAACATTAGTATTGTGCTGTTTAAAAATGAATATGAACTTGTTTTCTTTGCATTATTCGAGGTCTGAAAACATCTTTTTTGTTATTTTGACCAGTTGTCATTTTCTACAAATAAATGCACTAAATGACAATATTTTTATTTGGAATTTGGGTGAAATTTTGGGTGAAATGTTGTCAGTACTTAGATTATTATGATTTTATATACACTGGCAGCCAAAGGTTTGGAATAATGTACAGATTTTGCTGTTTCCGAAGGAAATTGGTACTTTAATTCACCAAAGTGACATATAGTCAGGACATTACTGATGTAACAGCATCATCACTATTTGAAAAAAGTAATTTTTAATAATAGACAGGCCCCATTTCCAGCAGCCATCACTCCAACACCTTATCATTAAGTAATCATATTAAATTGCTAATTTGGTACTAGAAATTCACTTGCCATTATATCAAACACTGCTGAAAGGTATTTGGTTCGTTAAATGAAGCTTAACATTGTCTTTGTGTTTGTTTTTGAGTTGCCACAGTATGCAATAGACTGGCATGTCTTAAGGTCAATATTAGATCAAAAATGGCAAAAAAAGAAACAGCTTTCTCTAGAAACTCATCAGTCAATCATTGTTTTGAGGAATGAAGGCTATACAATGTTTGAAATTGCCAAAAAACTAAAGATTTCATACAAAGGTGTACACTACAGTCTTCAAAGACAAAGGACAACTGGCTCTAACAAGGACAGAAAGAGATGTGGAAGGCCAGATGTACAACTAGACAAGAGAATAAGTACATCAGAGTCTCTAGTTTGAGAAATAGATGCCTCACATGTCCTCAGCTGGCAGCTTCATTGAATTCTACCCACTCAACACCAGTTTCATGTACAACAGTAAAGAGAAGACTCAGGGGTGCACGCCTTATGGGAAGAATTGCAAAGAAAAAGCCACTTTTGAAACAGAAAAACAAAAAGAAAAGGTTAGAGTGGGCAAAGAAACAGACATTGGACAACAGATAATTGGAAAAGAGTGTTATGGATCTTAACCCCCTTGAGATTTTGTGGGATCAGCTAGACTGTAAGATGCGTGAGAAGTGCCCGACCAGACAGCCACATCTATGGCAAGTGCTACAGGAAGCGTGGGGTGAAATGTCACCTGAGTATCTGGACAAACTGACAGCTAGAATGCCAAGGATCTGCAAAGCTGTCATTGCTGCAGTGGAGGATTTTTTGATGAGAACTCTTTGAAGTAATTTAAGAAGTTCTGAACAGTTTTTTCAAATTGTAATAGTAATTTTTCATGTAATTAATGTCCTGACTATACATTGTGATCAGTTGAATGCCACTTTGGTGAATAGAAGTACCAATTTCTTTCAATAAGAGCAAAATCTGTACATTATTCCAAATTTTGGCCTGCCAATGTATATATAAAATCATTTAAAACTATTTTTTGAATTGTGACATCGTTTTTTAGGACAAATTGTGATGTATCAATATTTTACAATTTAAATAATATTCTGATTACCCCAATGAGAATTTTTTTTTATATATATATATATATATAATTATTATATAAATTAATGAGAATTATTTTTTAATGAGAATGGGGGAGGGGGGGATAATGTCACAATGTAAAAAATCGTAATGGCTCTAAAATTGTCTTCATTTTCTATAAGCAAATAGAAAAATACATTCTATATATTTTCTATATTCTAAAATATAATTTCTCTCTTTCTTTCTCTTTTTCTCTCTTTCTTTCTTTCTTTGGAGTCAAATAGGACCAGGACATTTTCTTGACAAGTTTTTGAGAATCACCCTAACATACGAAAACACTGTTAGAGAAAACAAACATTTGTGTAACTGGGCTTTTGACTTAAAAGCTTAGTCACAGAGATAGAACCCATCATGTAGCAACTTCCCCATGTGACAACTAGACCCAGTCTTCCGTATACACACTTTTTTGTCTGCATAGGTTTTTGATACAAACTTTTTTGATTGCACAGGTTTTTGATGCCAACCAAGTTGCATTCCTCTAACAGACAGTTAGCTATGTTAAAATATCTACATCTCACACTATTCTCTTTTCCTCTCTCCCTCTCTGCATGACAATAGTTGAATGTGTTGATACAAGGTGGAGCTTGTTCAATTATTTACCAGCAGGAGTCCATGACAGAGGTGTCAGCCAATCATAGGCCAGTGCCAGGAGACAGGCCAGTGGCAAAGAGCATGCATATCAGCAATACTGCACTGCCTCATTAAAGACACACCGAATTTCACCACTTCATCCATTCTGTCTCCCTAAGACTAGAGGTGGCCAGCCATACTGCACATACAAAAGCCCATGCAACAGATGGTCTGGGTCCTAGGAAGACAAAGGGATGTTGGGTTTGGGAGATGGGGGAAGGGTCAGGCTGAACTGTATTATATTACATGCTTGGGTCTTTCGGTCTCAGGAGAGAACAGGAAAGTCAAAAACGTAGTACAGAGGGTTATTAATAGCTACAAACGCCTATTGCATGTACTGCACAAAAATGCTAATTATATTGCATGCAAATGCACAAAACATAGGAATATGTCACTTGGGAACAGAGGTTAGTTGCAAACAGAGTATGGTCCAGTTAATAAATAAAAAAATATACACAAAAGTATCATAGTCTTACCATGTTTGTTTGTTTGTTTGGAAATGTACCATGGTAATTCCATGGTATTCTTTGAAGTACATTGGACTACCAGGTAAATACCATGGTATTTGCATATGGTATTTATTCATAACATGGTATACAGATATATCAAAGTTCCATAACTATACTGTAAGGCAAACGGGCCCCAATGTTTTTTAGCACAAGGGCCCATCCAAATCTAGCAACACTCTTGTTTGATTTTACAGGCT
The DNA here is from genome assembly GCF_019703515.2 of Myxocyprinus asiaticus. NCBI lineage: Eukaryota > Metazoa > Chordata > Actinopteri > Cypriniformes > Catostomidae > Myxocyprinus > Myxocyprinus asiaticus. Next base: position 31,178,416 of record NC_059383.1, on the reverse strand, counting down.
GTCTTGTGATCTTTTAAGTCCTGTCAAGCTAGAGTTTAAAAAAAATTTATTCAAGAGAAAATGATTATCTAATTCAACAGAATTGAACTTTTTCTGGTGTGGTTGTTTGTCGAGGATTTTCTCTCTGAAAAAAATAAATAAATAAATAACAGTCAAGCACTATTTCTGTTATTCTTCACTTTCCTACCGACTTTTCTGCAATGTAGAAGAGAGACTGGCATGACAAGTCAAGGCATCTCTCTTTGCCTTTATAGAATAATTCAATGTGTTGTGTACATGTGTGCGAGTGTGTGAGAGAGAAAAAGAGAGCCAAAAAGAAAAAGAGAGTGAGAGATTCATTCATCTTGAAATATACTGAAAGTGTAGTTCTTTCAAAGCAATAATAATAATAATAATAATAATAACAATAATAATACACACATATTTCTGAAAAGTATTTTTGGCAGGTGAATAACTATGATTTTCACTGCACTGTGCGACAAGTGCAGCCAAACAGAGTTGTCAGAATTTCTGCAACTTTTCACTTTCTGAAAAAAAACATATATATATAAATGTAAGAGTTGGACAAATGTCAAGTCCGTGCAGTCAAAATCAATTGATAAATTTGTGCATAGAAGCTCTACTGGTATTGATCCATTCAGAGGTTTGCCTGCTCATGGAAGCTCTTTGCTGTCTGGCGCTCTTGAGAAACGGACCATATACAGTGAATTTCCTTCTTAACCCCATTTAGTAAGAATACTGTAGTGGCTGTATTGGATACACTTGACGCAAACTTGGGTTGTGAAATACCTTACTTGACCCTGAAGGTACTCAATGGAGAAGATATATAAAAATGAATTTTCTTACATGTTCATGACATTTCTAACATTAAATCATTTCTAACTTTATAACTAATATTCTGTACAGCCTATAATGTAGAAATTCTATAATGTAGAAATTATAATGTTCTTAAAGAAAGTTATAATAAGGTGTTACAGAGAAGAGGTTGAACACCCCTGCTGTAGAGTATGGTGCTAGCAATGGCAAGGAAACTCTCAGAGAACACACACATTGATAAAATACATACCTTAAATGCATTGTAAGAAGTTTAAAGTGTCTTTCAAATGTGTCCAAACATCGGGTTACCCCTTGCCAGGGATCATACCTACAACCATTGTGACAGCAAACCCAAATCCTTATAACCATTAAACTGCAGTTACCTCAGCATGATTTATCAGTTTTCAACAGATCAGGTGCTAAAACAGGGAGGTCCTGAAGTCATCGAAATATGGACCAATTATCCACCATCAGCCATATATCAACAGGTACCCAACAGGGGTGTAATGGCCGAGCATCAATCCTGCCCTACCTTAAATTGATGAGGTCTGTCAGAGTAAGGCAGTGTATGTTCTCTGTTTTATAGTGATGCTAAATCAAGATGAAGAATACAGCAGACAGTCAGTGATCTGCCCTAAGCTCATGTAATGAACAAGAGATCATGTAAACTCAAATCAAAAACTAATTTCCTCCCCTGAGACAATTAGCAGAGGGGTGTTAAACTCCCATGGAATGAATCGAAAATGCCCGCTTAGCTTTGCTCACTTCCGTGGACACGTATATTAGAGACATGACCTAGTGATGAATATTGTCTCCTGGCTCGAGCTGTGATAGCAAAGCAGCATTTGACTTCATTTTGCTTGCTTTAGCTGGTAAACACTTCTGTTTCAATCATCTCTCGGTGTCAGAACAAAAAAGGCAAGAGGGATTTAACCTCCTCTAAGTTTGAGCCAAAGGACCACAGCGATCTGTCAAATAAATGGCCTGTGGTTCTGTCTGACAGTCTGTCTGCATGAGAAACACAACAGCATTAAAATTCAATTGCCCCAACAATATCTAAAAGGTGCTCTGCATGGCAAATGATGGTGATGAAAGGAAGGAAAGATGAAGGGAAAAGGAGAAGAGGGGACATGCTCTATTCCAAAACCTAGTAAGCTGCCTATGTAGGAAGCACTTAAAGGCATCATACCACTCTCTTAAGTCTACAGAGCATTCCAAATCAGTCACTTATGAGGTTATGCAGCTACATTTGCCTAACCAGGATTTGGAACAGAGCCATAGTGTCTTCTGTGCAGTCATGCTTGAAGCAGCAGATGAGGAAATTCCTAAAAGCATTGCCATTTATCAGTGTAGCCCTGTAAGCAGAGCAGAGTTTTGGGACCATGCAGATAAGCTAACCAATCACGAAACGCCAAAGGGCATCACATGTATTCAATACAGCCCGCAAAGATAATGCACACGGGTCGCCTATAGCATGTACGCACAATCTATCCTCATCTCAACACCAACTGTAAAGATGAAAACCAGAGAGAGACAGACAGTCAGCCCACTACACAGCTATCTAGACAAGCAAACAAGTAGAAAAACTTCATGAAAGAAAAGAAGAAAATGAAGCAAAGACAGAGCAAAAATAATTATGTCAGCCCAACTGTCAACATCCTGCTGGATTGATTCTTCCTTTGCCCTCTCACCATAAGCCAAGTACATCATGTGACAGAACGACTGAATGGTGGATAGCAATTCATCTTAGTCAAGAATTGTTATATTTATATTATAGTAAAAATTGAAATATTAAATAAAAATACCGTGACTGGAATGTTTTCAGTCTTACAGTGTGTCCTAACCAGGCGCAAAATGACAATGCAACAATCAATAAAAGCTATCTCTTCCATGTAAACTGATTTTCCGTCCTACCAAGCTGTGACTGAAACAAATGATGGCTGACAGAACCTTTTCAATCACTGTCTTTCTATGTCTGCCCCACCCACTATGAAATCTTATTGGTCCAAAATGCTACTTCACACAACTGCATATTAAGCATCTAATAGTTCTGATTGGTTGTGATTGTGTCACATCATGCATTTGTTTTTGTTTCTTTTGCAGTCAGTATGTAGCCTATATTGTCTTTACTTTCACCATGAGTTTTGCCAACAGTTTTGCTCAAGCATTTTACTGTTACATTTTACTTGCATCTGTTGGAGCACATAAAGCTGTCACAACTGACGTAGAAAAGTTTATTACATTGGTGCTTATTTCTAAAATATAAAGAAACACCTAAATAACACAAGACGACAAAAGAGAACAAAACAGATGATGTTCAAGGGACATTTACACATCACAAATGTCAGAGGAGCCTGTAGGAATTTCGTAATGTCCCTGAAACAGATGTCAATCCTTCTGTAAAGCAAAACTAGATATAAATCTCTGCCTGCTTCAGCATTCAGGGAGATGCTGACAGAATGTATACAGTGCTAAATTTATCTGCATTCAGTACCAACAGCAAAAGCACCACATAACAGACAGACACAAAAGTATACCTCCTTCCTCTTTGTGCTGGCACATCTTCTACCTTTTTATCTATGTCTGCATTACGTATATTATGAAGAAGAGCATCAAGACAAAAGGAAGGTCATTATCAGCCTGGGGTGGAGGCCCGTCCATTTACTCATGTAGATCAATATAATTAACTGGGAGAAAGCAGTCTCCACCCCTCTGCCAGCTTCTGTTTAAAAACTGCAGGGTGGCGGGAATTTATACCTTGCTGCTCACAGTGCCAGTTTTCCCCAGGTGACGGAGGGAAACAATAATACAGAAAAGCGGCAAACTGTTGATGTTAATTATCTCTTGGCACACATGCAGCTATAGAGATATGAGCAAACAAGGGAATTCAGAAGAGTCAGCGCCTTCCTTGCAACAGCTTCAAACAATTACCAATGAGACAGTGATGGGCCAGTGTCAATGGAACAGAGTAGTTTTTAGTTATCCGCCAATACATCTCCAAATGTATGTATTTTCTGAGCTTATTATCACCACTTTCAGCTGCTTCCATGTTATATACTGTATTTTAGTGACTATTAGCATGTAAATAGTCAATAACAACCAAGCTATTCATGATTTATTTCAACATGTATGCTTTAATTTTTACCTTCTTTTCTAAAGTTTCATCAATGTTGGATACATTCGATTTTTCAGTCTCTGGGATGGACCTACAAGGATGATGGTAGTATATGTGAACTTTTTGGCTTTACCACAACTTACAAAAGCTGCTGGCATGATTCTTGGTAAAGACTTTTGGAGAGAATGCATAACACAGAAGGCCCTCCATAGTGAATAACACAGTAGGCCCTCCATAGTGAATAGCTGATTTCAGCACCACGGACAGCTCCCTTTATCTTTATAATAGTACATCTGAGGCTACTTTTTTCTTTCAGTTATGATAATTGTACTACCATAAGGTTAGGCAAAGTTAGCTTTTCTTCAGAAAGAAAACTAGGTCAGAAAAACTTGGAGGAATTCTTCCCGCAATGGAAAATTGAGCACGCATAGAAATCTCCTCATGAAACCGCAATCGTTTAACTAAAGCGAGTCTACACACACTGGTCAATAAAATCGGCATTTGTACAGACGTCCCTGGCTAACTCATCTCAATAAAAGTGAGCATTTATTACTCGGTACTTCTAGGGACAGTTTCAGCTACTTATTCCGCATTAATAATCAATGAAGGAGAAGGAGCACGGTCTATCTTCGGTTCCTCTGTGGTCAAATGACAGCGAAGAATCCGGTGATCTAAATACAATTTTGTGATCTGTGGTCAGGTGTATGGTGAATGATTTTCTCACAAAAGGAAAGCAAGGAAAGACAGAAAACCCGGTTCTGTAGGCCTACTATGATACCAACAACAAAAGCTAAATAAATAAATATATTTTAAAAAATAATAAAATAACATTTGTACTATATTTTTATTAATACCTTAAGACAAGTAACCCCACATAAAGCTCTATAACTCAATAAAAAATTATTTTAATTAATAATAATAATAATAATAATAATAATAATAATAAATTGATTATTAGGTCTATTACATGATGTTTTAAAATTAATTAATCATTTATGTTATTTTTTTGTGCTGTATGTGTGCGGTAACTTGTCGTATGAAGGTGTGATAATAATAATAAAGTGAAAAAAATATTTTTAAAATTAAAGTTAAATATGTAATTAATTACACAATCATAAGACAACCTCACACATAGGCTACAACACACAAAAAAAATCATTCAACAATAGGATTTTTTTAAAATCAAATAACAACAATAAAGTAAAAAGATTTAATCACATCTTCATAAGACAAAAAATAAAATAAAACAATTAATTTAATAAGAAATTGATTAATTAAACAAACTAATAAGAATAATAACAAAGTTTAATCACGCCTTCATAAAACAAGTAACTTCACACTTAAAATAAAATAACGCTGAACTTACTTTAACTGCCTCTGCGTGCGTTAAGCGGTCGAACACTTTGTCATTAACTTTCAATATCTGATCTCCAATTCTCAAACCCTCTTTTTCAGCCAGTGAACCCGGTTCCACCAGTGACACATATATCCCAACTCCATGTTCAGAGCCTCCGCGGATGCTAAATCCCAAACCCTCGTTGCTTTTGTGACGCTTGAGGGTCACCTGTCGGATCTCTCCTGGGGGCTCCGGTAAGAAATTGCTACCCATTAGAGAAACAAGAGTCGCTGTCCCATCGCTGCTGGTGCTGATGTTGTCAGGAGACCCGCGCAGAGCGGCTTGAGACGCGGAATGGCCCGAGAAATGAGCCCCGTGCGTCGGACTCGAATTAGCAGCTTCATGGGCACCGTCCTGGTCACCATTTCGCGTAAGTGTGTCGGATTTTAAGTAGAGCCCCTCTGAGGTGTACTGATCGAACAGCAGCTGATCCGAGCGCGGGATGACCAGCCGCAACATGGGCAGAAGCTGACGCTTGCTCGGGACGTTGAGTATGACTTTGAGCGTCTGGACCAGATCGTAGACATTGCGCTTGGAGTGGTACACGTTGAGGCAGTGGATGAACTGCTCTCTCTCGAAGTCGCTGAGCAGCAGGTTGAGTGCGTTGTGCAGCTTCTTCACGTTGGCGGACAAGGAGCGCACACTGGACGCCACGGAGTTACCCGAGGAGGAGTTCAGCGACAGGCGCTCCAGGTCTGTGCTCATCCTCTCGCCCGTTTGCCTGGATCACAGAGCCACGTTGAAGCGGAGAGGCACGGCGAGCATTGCGGTACCACTGGTGCCGAGACTATAGGAGACTGTGACGCGGCGCATGGCAATGCAGTTCCTTGATGGTTGTCATTATTACCAAACCAAACAGGTGGCAACACAGTGGCCCTATAAACAAGCACATCAATTTAGGGCAGGATACAATTACGCCCAAATGTTTTTAATTTTAATAAACACACTGTTTACGCACGTATCTTTTCTGGCAATTAAGTCCTAAAGCAAAAATTGGTGCACCTGTCAGGAGCTTGTGCGTCTTGTTTTCGTAAAAAAAAAAAAAAAAAAAAAAAAAAAAAGGGGTCAAGTGGCCAGTGCGGCTTCTCCAGTATCTCCGTCACCAACAGTGGATCCCTTATGACGGAATTCAAGATCTTTATCCAGAAATCAAATGCTTAAAAACGACCATAATCAAACGCATTGATAGTTTTTAACGCGCAAAATCGGTTTTAAGTGCTACTTTAATCCACTCGTCCCGCATTTCGAGGTAATAGCACCCAAACGATACACAACGTAAAGTTGTTTTCCCTTTGGCAAGATCAAATTCGCACAACTGAATTGATCAGAAAGTTGAAACGCGGTTTAGTTCCTCCGAAAGTGTTTCTGGCGTATTCCAAAGACGGAAAATCCAACATGTCTCAAAGTTATTCATTACATAACTGCACAAAGAAATAAAGTAATACAGCAAGGAGCTCTCAGCTGTCGTTAGTGATCGACAGAACGCGCTCTCAAAATGTGTCCCTACACAGGAAATGACGCAGCTTATGTGGCGCGCATAAGTTGCTTAGTAACCAACAACACACGGGTGGGGTGGGGCGGGCACGCGCAAGACTCGTAAATACCCAGCTGCTTATTTTTGGAGTTCTTCAAAGCAATCATGAATTCAGGAGAGGATAAACATATTGACAGCTTTTTTACAAAGAGGATTTACAAAATCAGTGACAAACTTTAACCTTGTGAGGGGATTTTAAGAATAATATCAAAGCTGCACCAGTTTTAGAAGCTCAAGAAATGTGCATCCTTCTAATTACCATCCAATATTTACATTGTATGACATTGTTGTGCCCCAAAACTTGCTACATGTTCTTTTGCTTCTTCTTCTTCTTTTTTTTGTTTTTTTTTTTTCTTCAAAGTTTTTTATTAGAGATGCAGGATTTCAAGTTAAAAAATACAAAATACAAATGAAAGAAACAAAATGAATAAAAACATAGCCTATTCTGTAGTGGGAAATGAAATAGAGAAGGAAATTTTAGTTATAACACTCTTACACAATGTTAAAATAAACCATAATACAATAATAATTAGAGCCTCTATTATAGTTAAAATAATGAAATACAAGTTGAAGTCAGAAGTTTACATCCACCTTAGCCAAATACATTTAAACTCAGTTTTTCACAATTCCTGACATTTAATCGTAGAAAACATTCCCTGTCTTAGGTCAGTTAGGATCACTACTTTATTTTAAGAATGTGAAATGTCAGAATAATAGTGAGAGAATGATTTATTTAAGCTTTTATTTCTTTCATCACATTCCCAGTGGGTCAGAAGTTACATACAATTTATTATCTGGTAGCATTGCATTTAAGGTCAAACATTTTGGGTAGCCTTCCACAAGCTTCTCACAATAAGTTGCTGGAATTTTGTCCCATTCCTCCAGAAAGAACTGGTGTAACTGAGTTAGGTTTGTAGGCCTCCAAAGGCCTCCAAAACCTTGACTATTGTCCTTAAGCCATTTTGCCACAAATTTGGAGGTATGCTTGGGGTCATTGTCCATTTGGGAGAACCATTTGCGACCGAGCTTTTACTTCCTGGCTGATGTCTTGAGATGTTGCTTCAATATATCCACATAATTTTCCTTCCTCATGATGCCATCTATTTTGTGAAGTGCACCAGTCCCTCCTGCAGCAAAGCACCCCCACAACCCTATGCTTCACAGTTGGGATGGTGTTCTTCAGCTTGCAAGCCACACCCTTTTTCCTCCAAACATAACAATGGTCATTATGGCCAAACAGTTACATTTTTGTTTCATTAAACCAGAGGAAGTTTCTCCAAAAAGTAAGATCTTTATCCCCATGTGCACTTGCAAACTGTAGTCTGACTTATTTTATGGCGGTTTTGGAGCAGTGGCTTCTTCCTTGCTGAGCAGTCTTTCAGGTTATGTCGATATAGGACTTGTTTTTACTGTGGATATAGATACATGTTTACCTGTTTCCTCCAGCATCTTCACAAGGTCCTTTGCTGTTGTTCTGAGATTGATTTGCACTTTTCGCACCAAACTACGTTCATCTGTAGGAGACAGAATGTGTCTCCTTCCTGAGTGGTATGATGGCTGTGTGGTCCCATGGTGTTTATACCTGTGTACTATTGTTTGTATAGATGAATGTGGTACCTTTAGACGTTTGGAAATTGCTTACAATAATCAACCAGACTTGTGGAGGTCCACAATTTTTTTTCTGAGGTCTTGACTGATTTCTTTTGATTTTCTCATGATGTCAAGCAAAGAGGCACTGAGTTTAAAGGTAGGCCTTAAAATACATCCACAGGTACACCTCCAATTGACTACAATTAGCCCATCAGAAGCTAATTGGCTAATTGCCTAAAGGCTTGACATAATTTTCTGGAATTTCCAAGCTTCTTAAAAGCACAGTTAACTTAGTGTATGTAAATTTCTGACCCACTGGAATTGTGATATAGTCAGTTAAAAGTGAAACAATCTGTCTGTAAACAATTGTTGGAAAAATTACTCATGTCATGCACAAAGTAGATGTCCTAAATGACTTGCCAAAACTATAGTTTGCTAATAGGAAATCTGTGGAGTGGTTAAAAAAAAAAAAAAAAAAAATGTTTTAATGACTTCAACCTAAGTGTATGTAAACTGCTGACTTCAACTGTAGCAAAAATAAATTCATAAAATATTGCTGCAAGCAGCAATTAACAGGTTCAAGCGTTTAAGGCCTTTAAGTACATACGCAATAGATTTGTAGTATTAATTAGACAGTCTGTAGGCACCTAAAACAATTATAACTTATACTTAATTGTCAGAAACATCAGGTTAGAAGGCACAAAGATATGGTATTTTTTACATTCCTGACTGATACAGCACCACCAAGAGGCATAGTTGGGCAATTTTTTCATGTGTCCTTGGACTGACCTACTACATAAGTGTTTACAATTTGGTGATGATATTTCATTCCATTCAAGAGTTTTAATCATTTAATATAAGTGGCCCTGTCCACTTCGTACGTTTTGGCATAATGTTGCAGCAGTGCATCAAAAGTTCAAACTTCTTTTTGATAATTATTAATATTGGGACTCTAGAGAATCTTTCTGCATTGGTTTGGTTCCGATCGGGTGAGCGGCCTAGGACTAGTTTGAAAAAGTAATTTTATAAATAATCTCAAATATTTAACGAACGATTTGATTCACACCAATGGTTACTGAGGCAAAGTTGTTCAGAAAGAGGAGATCTATCATACGATATGAATAACTTGTATCTTTGTGAAAGACAGCGGTACATATAACCATTTACATGCATGTAAAATACAATAGTGCCTCATGGTGGCCAATTGTTTTAACATTTTGCACAGACCTCTCAGGCCAAGAGACAAATAGGCCCACCATGTTTAGTTTCGATCCTCCTTTTTTAACCTTGTCATATAGCTGCTAAAAGTTGATTGGTTGATGGCGGCCATGTTTTTCAAGATATGCAACTGTCCTCATAGACCTTGATGGCACCTTGGACAAAGACACCGCATGCAAAATTTCAAGTCGATCCGACCAACGGTTCCGTAGTTAGAGCCATATTTAGTTTGAACTATTATAGTGCCACCAAGAGACAGAGGTGTGCATTTTTTCGTGTGTCCTCAGAATGACCCCATAAATAAGTGTACCAAAATTGGTGAAAATATCTCATTCTGTTGAAAAGTTATAACCATTTTAGTAAAAGAGGCCACGTCCACTATGTATGTTTTGGCATCCCGTTTGACGATAAATCAAAATTCCTTTGATAACTTTTCATATTGGGACTCTGCTGAATCTTTCTGCACAGGTTTGGTTCCGATTGGGTGAACAGCCTAGGACTAGTTGGCTAGCGAGCTGGAGTACTACCATCCCTGAAAGTTTCAAGTCTGTAGACCAGGGGTTGGCAACCTTTTTGCCATTTTTTTTATTTTCCTGGTCAATGGCTGTGCCGACGCACCCACGTTATTCATTAAACAGCAATGTCATCACCAAATATTTGTTGGTTTAAGCTTTACATGAATAGAAAACTCCCCAGAGGTCTCTTTAAATCATGAATTATGAAAATCTACTGGATTTTGTTCGATAAAGAAATGGATGGATCCACTCAACAATTAACTAACACTCTTGATGATGAAAGTGTACATTCAAATGAAGAAATGCAACATAAATAATAGACTAGTCGTTCTGGAACAAGTTCAATGGGATAGACCTTTTTCACGGACTGTGATGCGTTTCCGCCTTATTTTGCAGCGTAAATTTAGCAAACTTTTTTATACTAGCAATTTTTTAAATATTGAGTGTAAATTTATAACATCATGCTTTGTGTTATATTACCCTGGAATTGTTTTTGAAAAGTGAAAATAATATTTGCTGTGGTCTCCCATTCACTGCTGTCTAAATTTACCCCGCAATCTTTTACTTCTGAATGTTTTTGTCAGAACCGTCCCTAGATCATATGTGCAAATCGGAACATACGGTCTAGGACTAGTTTGCAAAAGTAGGTTTTCCGAAAAAGCGCAATTTGTGAAACATTTTTAAGACGGAAATTAAATCAGAGATATACGTTTTGTTCGTCTTGAGGAAAAAAATATTTAGATTCTTGATTTAATCCCCAAATAAATAAAAACAATTACAATTGCTTGCCTGTCTGTGTCTGCTTATATCATGTCTAACTAACAAAAAACGCTATGGTGAAAAGGTTAAAAAAAAAAAAACCTGGAGTTACTATCGATTAATAATGGGATTTCTTTTAAAGGGGTCATGACATGAGGAATCAAATTTTCCTTGACCTTTTGACATATAAGAGGCCATTGTACTATAAAAACATACTGTAAGTTTCAGAACTCAAATCTTCCTTACTGCAAAAATAGTATTTGTTGAAACTAAGCTGCTATAACGACTCATTCTCAACTTCCTCCACATTGTGATGTCACACTGTGGTAGACATTTGCATCTGACCGCCTCCACAACAACACATCAATGCTTACTTTAAATTATTACTTCCATAACCCTGCCCAGTAGCGGTAAGCAGTGAGATGGCAAAGTGAGAGCAGGTCCAGTCAAGAGCAGAGAGCCAATCATACTAGTGTGCATTTACAAAAAAGAAAGAAAAAGCAGCACCAAAAGCGAGTGTTATTGACAGAGGGTCAGATTGAGGGTGGAAAAGGACAGCATGATCATGTTTTACAAATACAGTTTATGACTGTTTTTTTTTTTTTTTTTGTGCGCAAAACAAAACACTACTAATAGTACAAGTGAACCTTAAGGAACATATTAAAATAATAAAAAAGGCATGTCATGATCCCTTTAAGGTTACAGACAAGTGACTTGTGAGACAACAAGTGGTTGTTGATTTTGAGTTGGTGTTGCAATTGTTCTATCAATTCAACAAGTCCTTTTTGTTTGTATAAAAGTACTTTAAACAATACATATTGTTTCGTAGCAGCTTAACCATAATTAATGCCTTGCAAGTCACCCCATTGAGCAAACCAAGGGGGCCTGTGGCATGGAAAAAAATTATCTATGGATGCTTTGTACATGAGATCATATTTATGTACAGTATCATATCATATTTATCATGTATCATACTATCATATTATGCACCTAGTTAAATAATAAGATACTAGTCATATTTCTATTTAATACAAAAATACAATTCTTTTCTGTTATATTAAGATAATGATTCAATTGTAGATATTGATTAAATTGTAATCTTTGGAGTTTATCTTGAAACAGCCAACATAAAAATATATACTAAGAGAAATGCATCTTAAAATAATTGAGAGAATGTATGGGAATCAAGTACATTTTTGGTAATAACAAAAACATAAAACATAAAAACAGCCTACTAGTCAATCAAGAAGCCAGACTAATACTCTAATGTGCACGTCACTCAAAATATACCTCTTCATGTCAGTCTTAGGATTTTAGCTGCCTCCCTCAATCACATTCTACCCCTCTATAAATCTTTACAGCTCTGACCACATTAGTACAGTTCACATTACGGGAGTACATGATGGAAAGACTTTAAATCAAAATCTTTTACTGCTTTTCAGAATTAGACCCATTATCCTGCAGAACCCTGAAATCCTGTCACAAATCTGAGTCAGCATTTACACATCTAAATCTAAAGTTTTCTGGCAGGCACTGGCACAGGTATACTTGTAGATGCATGTCAAAAGCTCTGCTGTCCTCGCTGACAGCTGGATATTGGGGTTTCTTCAACATTGGGCACTTTAATATTCCAGAGGTTGATTTCAGTTAAGACTAACCTTTTGTTATTGTTGTTGTTGTTACATGAAACTCACATTAAGTCTTGGAAACTTTGCCTTCTTTGAATTTTGCCATTCTTTCATTATATTTTTGTTATTTAAAATGCCTTTTATGCTATATTTATAGATTTTTTTTTTTTTTTTTTTTTTTACCCGTGTCCCAGTTCTAGACAATCCCTTGCAAAAAATATGAATTCTCACTAGCTATGATAATCTAAATAATTGTCAAAAGTTAAATAAACAATCAATTTCAATATTTATATAATGAATATTGAAATATTTTGAAATGTATTGGTGAATATTTTAAATGAAAGTAAATCTCACTTGTGCAGTTTTTTAATGTACATTTTCAAACAAGCTCTAGTTTTATCAAAATATGCATAAAGTGTGGAAATATTATTTAATTGTGTGTATTTAGAATACATAAAATGCTAGCATTGAAATTAGCCTAAACAAAACAAATAAGTGTGCCATTTTATTCCAAATTGTTTCAAATGCCTTTTTCACCATAGAATGGTTTTACACATGTTACATAATTTAATATGTGGTGAAAATGACAGTGTGGTGGAAATGCTTCATGGCTCTCTGATTCATCATCATTCTTCATCAGAGTGTGTTTTAAGAGAGTTTATTTTCAAAGAGTCCACAGGGCCAAAAGCGCCCATAGTTAAAGCAACACCTATATATTTCTCACCTACCTGGCAGCCTCTAAGCTTTGGACACACAAACAATGATGGTGTAATTCCCAAGGAACTCTAATCAGTCATTTCCCAGTCCACCTGTGTTGGATAATTAGGTGTCTAGTCATTTCTTTCTTTCTTTTTCTTTTATTTTTTATTTTTTGTGTGGCAACACATACAGTCAGGGAGGGAGGAAAGGAAATACAGTGAATGATTGATGGTCAAAATTAATGCACTTACTGAGTATAAGCGACAAGATGGCAAGGTAAACACGATTTTTCAGCCGTGCCTCCGATTTGGACATAGACAGAGTAACAAAGAGCTGAATTCCAGCCCGGTAGGCACCAGAGGAGATAACTAATTAACTCTCTCAATCCCCCTGCCTGCATCAGCACAGCTAATGACTTTGTCTATCTGTTTGATTTTCAATTTATAGTGCAGACTGCAGCACCTTATTGCACTTGTCAAAGCTGAAAGATGTCCTTAGGAATAAAGCAACATTTGATAACACTATAGTGAGTTTGAAAGGAGACTGAAAAAGAGGCATGTCAACAAAAATTGCATGGACTGTTGTGAGATTGTGATGTGAATTTGTTTATATACACAATCGAAGGTGAGCTGGGGTGTGAGAGATTTATCTCGGTGCTGGCCAACTGTATTAATCTCTCTGTTTTGAGAAAAAGACTGTAAGTACTTTATATAATAGGCTTAGGAAAGAGTGACTCAGAGCTACCTGGAGGTATCAGTGAAGAGCATGAAATGGATTCAGCCTTTCAACAACTCTGACACAAACACCATTCAAAGCCCCAAAGAAAGACAGATTTTGTGTTCATAGCTAATATAATATGACAACATCAGTGTAGTTCTTGGTGCATATGGTGGACAAAGAGGTTTAAACGAGGTTTCTATGAAACAGGTGCCTTATCCAGTGTTTCTTTGAAAGAGAATTTAAATGATGGCATTTAAAAAAATCCATTTTGCAATAATACATTATGTACTGTACAAAAGACAATTTAAAATACACGTGGACGTGACAGAGGTTTTTGGCCGGTGTGAGTTCAAAACAGCTCTCACTGATCAGATACGAGACCGGCTCCGTGATGAGATCACATAATTCAAAATCACACGCAAACGTGAAAGAGGTCCCGGGCCAGAGCAAGTTCAAAACATGCCTTGATAAGATCACATAATTAAAAATCACATGCGGACGAGAAAGAGGTTCTGGGCCGGAGCGAGTTAAAACAGCGCTCGCTGAACAGACATGATGAGTGGGGACTTTTACACGACAGCTTTTCTATCACACTAGAGTTAAGTTTACGGGCTCCCCGTGCCGCCCACCACAAGATGCCACCCTGGGCGGTTGCCCATGTCGCCCATGCCTAAATCCGCCCCTGTTACTATGACAAAGTTTGTTTTTGCGTTATGGAAAAGTTCATTACTTTAAAAAGTGGGAAGAAATTATGGTAACAGGTTTGACTGATATCCTGGGGAAAGTCAAGTCTTTTTATTTTAAACTAATAGCTAAATATATAAGGGAAGAGAATACAGACAAAATGAAAGGCTTAATTATATATTTTGTTTTTATCAAAATGTGCACATTTTCTAAAATAGCAAGGTAAAGTTGGCAAAATGGGGTGGGTTAGATTTCATTTGATGTGTTAAGAAAAATGACTATATTTATGAAAAAAAAAAAAAAAAAAGCCATTAAGCATAAGCTATTCAGTCATAAATTGTTTTTTACAAATATTTGTTTGAGGGACACAAATGCCCCCGTTTGGTAAAATATTTAAACTCAACAACCATTTAACACAATACAATCCAATGATCAGTCGATTAAAGAGTAAAAGTCCAGTCAGAAAACAAGCTCTACTGAATATTAAAATGACTGCCGCTCTAATAGCAGGGAGGACTTTAAGATAAGGTTCTGTTTAACAAACTTTTACGCAGTAGGCTGTAAACATGTATCTATGAGATGGCGAGATATGGTGTCTCCATACAGATCTCATTTGTCTGCTGGTCATTCTCACTTGCTCAAGCACCTCAGGTAATGTCACTGAATTACAAGGCAATATACTTCCACTGCCGATCTTTGAAATTGGTGGGGTTGGGAAAGGAACTTTAAAGTTCCTCCTTTTATTGCTAACGTAAATTAGTCTGCATTCGTTAGGCTCATAGAGAGATGGATGGGTTCAATATACTGTTCTATTCCTTTGGCAGTATCTCTCATTTTTAAGTGTTGTATATTTGTCCTTTGGGCTGTTTAGGATAAACAGCGTACTTTTTGATATACAGTGTTAAAAGTCAAAATATTAATATGCTGCATCACTCAGTTTAGAGTACACTTCAATAAATTTGAGAGGTCTAGGTGTCCAGTGTTAGCCATGTTTCAAGAATAAAATTGTATATACTGTACACTGCATGTATTTATTGTATATTATTTATTGTGGTGTCTAGAGCCACCTGCCACTGTTCCCAGCTGCCATTCTCACTGTTATATGTAGCACCGTGGTTGGAACTATATTTCATTTTCAGGCTTGCATATGACTAACTTATTTATCCATTGGCTTCAGATGGCCTGGTATGGATCAGATGAATACTACAGTCCATAAAACACAGAGGGTGTCAGTGGTTAACCTACAGTAAAAAACTTCAAATAACAACATTACTCTCAAATAATCTTAATCTTAAATAATCTAGTAAATGATCCTGTACTCACAAACAAGAAAATTTCTTCTCTTACTGCATTGGAGTTAATCCTTGCAGCGGAAATAGACCTATTTCACACGATTCTCCCAAGGTGCTTTAAAGCTTTTACACAACAAGATACATGTGCATTGTGTGAATGGCCTTTAATGTAGCCTGAAAAAAATAAAATAAAAATGCTTAAACCAGCCTAAACTGGTTTGCTGGTCTTTGCTAGGTCTCCCGACCTGGTCAGGCTGGCATTTTGGCTAATTTTAGAGGGGTTTGGGCACTTTTCAGCTGGTCAGAATGGGAGACCAGCTGGCTGACCAGCAAAACTAGATTTAGCTGAAGACCAGCTTGCCTAGGGTGGGAAACCAGTTTAAAGGTTATAAATTTATAACCCCATAAGGTTATAGTTCAACCAGAGTTGCTCCCTGACTATTTCTGAGTCCTTTTTTTCCATTTCATGGGTGCAGGTTAAGAGGAGACACCATCCAATTTCCCATGCTCTGTGCTCTTCAGCAAGCTACATATAGAAACGTCAGCAATTGGCACGACATTAAGTTCTTAAATAGGGCTCCATTAGCGTGGGTTGGACTTTCGCACATACATACTGTACATTAAGAGCCAGTGCTCTAAGTATTTATACATGCACAGTGTTATTTACAGCTGCAGGGCTGTAGCCTGCACATATAAACCTCTCTTGTCTCAGCTACTGGCTCTTCAGCAAACAGCTTTCGGTTGCACTCAACCTCTCCCTACTGGTTTTCAAGAGACCTTTGTTTGCTCCCTTTTAAAAGCAGCCATTTTAATGAATAAAATAGTTAAGATGCATAATTTGGAACTTGCCTCATGGCATGAAATTAATTGGGATAAGAATTGACTTTTTGGAATTCACTGGTACACACTGCACTTATTGCGGATTTCTGTTATGCACAAGGCAATAATTAATGAGTCCCGTGTGAAAATCAGCACACTTTGTATTTAGGAAAGCATACACTAAAAGCTGCATGTACACGTTTATCAAAGTAAATTCCTGCCTGCAGACTCAAAAGAGGCCCATTAAAAATAATTGAACATATGTGAATTTGGCACCTGTTGGAATTATCAAAAGGTATGTAATAATCCTTTTTTAAAGATCATGAAAATGTGCTTTAAGCATATTTAACATTCTAACCAGGCTCTACTCTTGGGGTAGGGTTAGGTACACACTGTTTCAAAAGAACAGCCACAAGACATAAACATTAATAATGCTAATATGATTTTAGCACAATAAAATCTCTGTTCTACATGATTTTAGTGTGATAAAATCGCTTACAGCATTTTGGCATCATGACAACGAAGTTGTAATATTGGATATAACTTTACACAAGGCTTGAAAGCTATTTCATTATACAAAAATCTTGTTAACATGTATAATGTTTAATTCTTAAGGCTATTATTTTGAAACAGTGTTTATTTTAATGTTTATAGGCTGGCCCCATTCACTTCCACTGAAAGTGCCTAACTATAACCACAGTTTTATTTTATTATTATTATTATTATTATAATTTTTATTAACGGGGGATGATTCGAAAATATTATTATTATTATTATTAGTACTCAACAATATGCCTCAAATTTTGTCATTTAAGCCTAACTAGTATTGAATCCAGATCATAAATTATCAAGGCTATTCAAATCTATTAGGGAGATATCACCTGTTTGCAGGAGCATAATTGTCAGCAAAATATATATATATATAATGGTAGGCTACACCCACTACAAACTTTTTATTTTTTTTTTTAAGTAAGGACAGCAAGTTTGATTAATATTAATTTCACATCAACCTTCCTGAAAAATTATCTAACTGACTGCCATTGCTGTACTCTCAGACAGTGTGTGGCATAATTTTACACAGCCATTTAAAGTAAAATTTGTAATATTTGGACCAGCATTTGAAACATAATTTTTATCTTAGTTTATTTCGAAAGAGGAGATTATTTGAGGATGTTTGTTTATTTTGCCACATCAAACAGTCCAAACTAATCGATTTCTGTATTTACAGAGTGACGTAATGGCCTTTTATCGACAAGCCAGTGATATACCAAAACAAAGTGCCCTGAGCCTACTGATGCTGCTTATTGTATTGTCTGAGCCTTTCTTATTTGATACCGAACTTCCCTTTTATAAATGCATCACCTGCCTTTGTCTTACGAGTCTGGCTCTTTCAAAGCGCAAATGGAGCCAACTTTGGTGTGGGTGTCGCACGCACCCGTCAGATGGTGTTTATCCTTTGCTGATAATCGTCAGTCCAACAGGCAGTCCCTACGGATCTGCTGTCAGAAGCTGCTGTCAGACCACCGGGAACTATAGCTAAGTGACGCATGCAGCCCACGCATCAAAGGCCCTCCTCAGACTCAAAACGCAGTTAATCTCACCATACCTGCACAAGCAGGAGGCAGCTGGTATTTCGTGGCATGAGTGAACTGATTTTTGAGTCATTTTCTAGTTCCTCATTTGAAAGGAAGTAACATCTCTCTCTGTCTTGCTGCCAGTCTCCTGCTCTCATTCTG
This sequence comes from Myxocyprinus asiaticus, assembly GCF_019703515.2. Classification (NCBI taxonomy): domain Eukaryota; kingdom Metazoa; phylum Chordata; class Actinopteri; order Cypriniformes; family Catostomidae; genus Myxocyprinus; species Myxocyprinus asiaticus. Next base: position 31,159,895 of record NC_059383.1, on the reverse strand, counting down.
TCATGCCCTCCATTCACCTTGACTTCTTTGGTCCTAAAGCAAAGCAGCTCCTTCCTCTGTCTGGAAGACTCCCATTTCAAAATCTGAGTCTTGTTTAGTCCATGTTATGAGTTGCCCATTTATGAGTCACTCACAGAAGGACACCAAACTTAAGCATCTGTATACGTTAAAGGCTGATTAGTGCAATGCATGTACTGGAATAATGGAACATCAGTAATAAATATAATTTTGAATTCCCCATAAACAACAGAACTGAATAAATTTTGCAAAATGAACTACATTTTGTGAGTTTGTGAGTGTTAAAAATGTAGTATGAAAAATAAACTCACAAATTCAAGATACACTCCCTGAAAAAAAGTCAATTTTGCATCTCGAGAAATGTAGCTTTTCTTTTGTTTTAAGGATGTTTAGATATTTTGACCTCTGTCGAATGCATAACAAAGGCTACATTTTTAGGTTTAGGACACAGCCTTAAGGAATATTCTGGGTTAAATACAAGTTAAGCTCAATTGACAGCATTTGTGGCATAATGTTGATTACAAAGTGGAGACATTTCATGTAATTTAACTTTAGATATAAATTGGACATGGCCCCTTTAAGAGTTCTGCACCACCCGCTTTGGTGTTGCGCATGTGTGCTGGTTAGAGACATGAGAACTTGTATTGCACAAGAGAGCTCCCAGTTTTGTTCATCGGTTGAGAATTCTTGGGGAAATATCAAATTTTACACAAAATGCTTATGAATTGCATTAAATATGTGTTCAGAAGAGTTGTATGTTAAAATGTACTGTTTGTTATGGATCATTTTTGAAGGATACATATGGATTGCATGTGCAAATCAAAATATTTTTTTTTGTGGTAATCATCATTATGCCACAAATGCTGTCGTTTAAGATTAACTTGTTTTGAACTAGGAAGATTTAATTCCTAGTTTCCATTCCTCACTATATTTTTCTCAATTAAGTAACTCCAGCATGATTCCATTTATCAATTTATCCTCATATCTACAATTGTGCAGACTCTGCAAGCCTCATGGAGCAATTGGTCACTCACCTTAACAGAAGAGACTGTCACAAAGAACGACTTAAATATGCAATAAACTTGACTTCCAAGCTACCAATCAATCCAATCCTCCCCTGACGTTTTAAAAGGATTCTTCAAAGTTCAGCTCTTTAGCCCTGGGCTTTCACACAGTTTGTAAGCTCTTGCTAATGTGTCCCCCGTTTCACCCGCAGCTCCAAAAGGATTTTGCATTATCCAAGCCAACTAGAATACAGGCAGAATCTTGTGTTTACCTCCTAACCATGCCCCAGGGTCAATGCCCTCTCATCACACCTCAACAGCTGTACACCTCAAGCCAAAAGTCAATGTTCATCACTTTAATAAAGGTATTTAACTATCACTGTAATGGGACAGAATCATAAGAATGCTAAAGAATTGTCTTTCTCTGTTATGTGCTTGTATTACGGTTGAAGGAAACTCACGGACAATATTGTGATTAAATACAGGTTCAATACAAATAAAGCTGTATTGACAGCACTTAGCATACTTTTGAGTACCACAGGGGAAAAAAAGAGAATAAAAAATAAATAAAAAAATACATAATAATAATAATAATAATAATAATATATATATATATATATATATATATATATATATATATATATATATATATATATATATATATTATACAGTAGGCATGTAGTCACACAATTAGGTCTATAACTAAAGTAAATAATATGCAAAAAACCTTCCGGAAGGTCTACAATTAGAAATGTGAAGGCCATATTTTTGTTATAGCACCTGAATTATTTAGTAAAATAAAGTCAAAATTACTTTCCATCACTACAGCTGTTGATAGAGCTTAACTTGTATTGAACCATTCCTGAATTTCGATATGCACAGATTTCAGCTGAAGAACTTTCGACTAACTGTGGCCGAATTCACAGTGAAAGTAGTCCATTCCTTTCATGCGGAACAAACAAATGAGATCAAGTAAAATCACTGAAAGTTAACTATGTATGACTTAAAAATGTAATGGAGTTGATGTGACTAACACCAGCAGCAAAGCCTAGACATGGAATAACTCGCATCAAAGTAAAAATCTATAATAAAAACAACTACAATCAATGAATGCTCCAGCAGTCACTCAATTCATCCTGCTGAGTTTAAGACAAATGTCATCATACTTTAATTTGGTGCCCTTTTCTCAGTGGAGCTAACGTGAGGCTGTGCTGCATGAAGAGGCAGGAACTGTGCTGTGCTGATGAGAGCAGATGCAATTACAGAGCAGTTTTTTTCAGTGCTGGAGAGGTAGCGGTCCTGTCATACCTCAGCGTCATGCAGAAAATTGGCTCTGCTCAAGCTGTGAACTCTGGGAACAAATTTAACTCAAGAAACCGTATCAGATACGGCAATCCACTGCTGCTTTGTAGACAAACAGGTTTGATAATTTTGAGTTACGTTTATACGACAACGATGTACTAAAAACGGAAAAGATTCTCCTTTGCGTTTTTGAAAAGTTGTCAAAACGATCCCCGTTCACACGGATCCGCGAAAACGACTTAAAAACGCTGTATTATGCATGCCAGGCCAGTAGTTGGCGATGTCACTTTGTAAAGAAACACTCCGCGCCTGCGCACATAAGCATTCTTCCACAGAGCGGTGAATACAAACAATGAAGATGGCGAAAGCATCGAGCAATTTTGTCTGGACGGACGATGAGGTTGCTTTATTACTACAATTACTTTGCTGGAGAAGCGTCAATAAACTCAAAATCTTGAGCAGCACAAACACAGTCCTGTAGTCCGCCATTGTAGTTTTGAATGTCTCGCGCATGCCAATAGACTGAACTCTCAAGATTATTCAATATATTTAATATCCAAATGCTCATTTTTACCATCACTTCATCTCCTGCCTTTTTCTGTATTCCCCCTGCTGACTCTTGGGCTGGTAGGAGAGTAAGTTAACAGAACAGGCTGTTGATGCTAACTGGTTTTGTATATCAGACAGAACTCTGATATATGGATATCTTCTGATGGAGAGAGAGGTCTTGTGTACACTGGATCTAACATGCATTTTCACTGCCTCTCATGTTTTCATATTCTAAGCATATCGTTGAATACTGTACATGGTATCACATCTCTGTCTATAGGCTATATGCATAAGTGGTGGGTGAATGAATTGCAGGGTAAAGGTATGTCAAATAAAATTAAGTAAATAAATAACATTTACAGTATACATATTGATAATTATACATCTCAAATTGATGCCTATCAATCCATCATTCTTTATATAATACGTAATACGCGTGCGCATGACGTCATCGTTTCCAAATGTTTGCGTTTTCAGGCACCAAAACTCCGTTGTCGTGCAAACGGCTCCCATCTAACGGCTAAATCTCAATTATAAGAACAAACCCAAGCCACATGTCATTGTTTTATATACTGTAACAAATTATCTAACCAAGTGGCATATATAATATGTATATACATACTTATTTAGACTTTAATTGTATATATACAGAATGGGACAATCCATAAACATTAAAATACACACTGTTTTTACAGTATAGCCAAAAGACATAAACATATTATCTTAACATGATTTTAATTTGATGAAATCACTTACCAACCTTATCTGTGTAAAGTTATATCCAATATTACAACTTTGTTGTCATGACAGCGTAACACCGGCACACCCTGTAATCTGGTAAACACTGTATTGCTAACAAATCCCTGATTTTATAATACTAAAATCACATTAACATATATTATGTTTATGTCTTGTGGATATACTTTAAAACATAAAGTGTGTATTTGAATGTTTATGGACTGGCCCCATTCACTTCCATTGTAAGTACCTTTCTGTAACTACAATTTTTACTTTTTTTAAATAAATGAGTGACGAGTCTAAATGATTTTTGTGGCCACATATGCTGCCGATTGAGTTTTAATTTGAACCCAGAAAATTCCTTTAAAGCAGTTTAATTAGTTTTTACTTTTTAATGCAATACAATTCATAAACTGTGTGTGCATCATTTACCAGGGGAAGAGATGACAGCAGGAGAAGGCAGGACGGCGGAGGAAGTGTGATGCTCTGGGCAATGTTCTGCTGGGAAACCTTGGGTCCTGGCATTCATGTGGATGTTAGTTTGGCAAGTACCACCTACCTAAAGATTGTTGCAGACACCCCTTCATGGCAATGGTATTCCCTGATGGCAGTGGCCTCTTTCAGCAGGATAATACACCCTGCCACACTGCAAAAATTGTTCAGGAATGGTTTGAGGAACATGACAAAGAGTTCAAGGTGTTGACTTGGCCTCCAAATTCCCCAGATCTCAATCCGATTGAGCATCTATGGGATGTGCTGGACCAACAAGTCCGATCCATGGAGGCCCCACCTCGCAACTTACAGGACTTGAAGGATCTGCTGCTAATGTCTTGGTGCCAGATACCACAGGACACCTTCAGAGGTCTTGTGGAGTCCATGCCTTGACGGGTCAGAGCTGTTTTGGTGGCACGAGGGTGACCTACAGTACACGATATTAGGCAGGTGGTTTTAATATTGTGGCTGATCGGAGTATATATATATATATATTGTGGTTGCAGTGAATATAGCACAAAAGATTTCTTTCTACATTGAATAGGATAAAGCGTGAACTGAAAAACATTAAATAAATTCTACATTTGTACTCAATTCAAACATGTAAAAAATTAATGCTCTAGCTTATAAAGTTGTTTATGATAGTTTGTTATCTTTACAATGCATTATCATGTGTCAATCCTAAGTAAGAAAACCTTGTCATATTTATTTGCTAATTTGAGTAAATTTCACAGGGACAAAAATAAGTACATTTAACTTAATGGTGTTCCCAGCATGCACAGGGCTTAAATAATTAATGAGCTTGCATGGTTTCACAGTTTGCAAGTTTATTTACACCATTTTTGTTGTTGATTTTGTCATTACAATTGTAACAGAAGTTCATTTTCTACTCAAAATTACCTGTTCATGATAAAAAAAAAGAGAAAAAGTAAGAAAAATAAATCTGTTTGTTGTTACCGTCATCGTGTTTTGTGCACCAAGTGTTGAGGTCTACATGCATAACTCATCACACATCTGTTAACAATAATGCAAGGTGATGTTGTCATATACACTACACTAAGCACTCAGCTTCTCTGTGGAAGGTTTCTGTATGTCATGTGGTATGTGATTAAACAATGATAAAAGATCAAATTGTGAAATGGTCTTGTAAAATATTAATTTAAAATGTACTAAGTTTAAGTACATTGGAGTTGTAAGTTACTGCATTAACTATAATGTTTAAGTTAAATTTACTCACTTTAATCAATAATACATCATGAAGTTAAATAGATTTTACTAATTTTATACCATTAAAATTTACTTAGAAAAGCTGTGTGCAAAAACTTGCGATATAAGAATACTGCAGTCATTAAAAAGAACATATTGCAATAACTTCAACTGCTGCTTGTCCACTTCATTTTATTAGGTGACGTAGTGAAAGCTGTTAAACCAATAAGAATGTACAGAAAAGAATTGACTACTGTATATGAAGTGTAACTGTATAGTGCAAATGCAAAATAAACATATTGTAGAGCTTATAGCCACCCCACAACAGCAAGGCAGGGGATTTAATCTGTAGACTATTTACAATGATGGAATGAGGGATTTAAAGGAATAGTTCACAAATGAAAATTGTCATAATTTATTCATTGTAATTTAATTTTAAACCCAAGTGACCCCATATTTCTTATGTGCAGCCTCAATCACCATTCACTTTCAATGTAAAGAAAAAAAGATACAGTAAAAGTGAATGATGAATGAGGCTAACATTGTGCCTAACATCTATTTTTGTGTTCTACAGAAGACAGAAACGCATACTGGTAAATGATGACACAACTTTCATTTTGGGGTGAACTATACCTTTAAGTCAGTTACAGTAAAATATTAATTTCTTGTCCACTTCCATAAAGGATGCAGGCAGTACAGCAAACTCACTTGGCAAGCCTATGTTTTTTTTTTTTTTTCATAGCATGTAACTGAACAAATGTAATGTGAAAAGTAACATAAATGTATGCATAATTGCACTATGGTTGGTAGGTCCTTTTTGAAAGGAAAGAACTCACTCCACAGGTTGAAATTATTCTACAGATATACATTCTGTGGTAACGCTTTAAAATAAGGTTTCATTTGTTAACATTAGTGAATGCATTACATATCATGAACAACGAGTAATCAATTTTTACAGAATGTATTAATCTTTTATTAATCTGTTAATGTTAGTTAATAAAGATACAATTGTTCATTGTAAGTTCATAGTGCATTTAATAATGTTAACAAATACAACTTTTGATTTTAAGATTGTGCTAGTATTTGTTGAAATTAACATAACCCAAGATTAACAAATGCTGTAAAAGTATTATTTATTGTTAGTTTATTTTAAATAATGTTGTTAACTAACATTAACAAATGGAATCTTATTGTAAAGTGTTACTCATTCGGTAATATAAAATCTCAAAAGCATTTTGAATTAAACGTGATAAGTCTGTGACTTTTTTTTTTTTTTTTTTTTTTTGTAACAGCACAACTGTATATTCTAACAATAAAATAATACATTAAAGCCCCCCCAAAATAATAATAATAATAATAATAATAATAATAATACAAATAAATAAATCACAATAAAACCATATGAATTCCAATTGCTATTAACAATTCCTTAACTTATTATTATTACCATTTACACATCATCAGCATCTTTTTTACTTAACGAATGTCAACAAGCCCAGAGACCTGCTCCTGTTTGGTAGCATCTATGTTATCACAACTTTTACATTTTTAAATACAATTGTCCTGGATATTAATAAATGTAACACACATTGACCTTCACAAACCCTCATAAGATCTGTGTCCACACTGGACTCCTTCGTTTAACACTTGCTAGCGAGCACAAGCGGTAATCACAAACCACTGATTGCAGCAAAGTGCCGAGAGAAGCAATCAGTGAGAAATCTGTCATTACCACACTGATCATTCCGGATTCCTGTAAATCGAAAGACACAAGTGATGCAGATTCTTACATTACATCAATGAAGGCAGCAAGAGGGTTGTGTCATGGAACAGACATATTGTAATGCAAATGTCAATCACCCTGAAAATGAATCGTTTCAGCTGAAAGATCATTTTGCTCTAGTCTGACAGATTTTGAAGGTTCAAATATTATGCTTGGATAACTGTTGTTTGACCAGACGGATGAAATGATAGGAGCAACAAAAACTTGACAGCACAAATAAACTCAACATGTCTAGGTGGCAGACAATAGACAAGAAAAGAGTTTCCAAGTGCTGTTTTCTTTTTGGAAAATAAAATATTGGTGAAATTTTACAATAAGATTTTATTTGTTAACATTAGTAAACACATTAGGAACAGTATATGAACTAACCAAACTACTATAATATATATATATATATATATATATATATATATATATATATATATATATATATATATATATATATATACAGTATTTATTAATCCTGGTTAATGTTAATTTATAAATACACTATTGTTCATTATTAGTTTATTTTAGTAGTTTATTATGCATTAAAGGGATAGTTCACCCAAAAATGAAAATTCGGTCATCATTTACTCCCCCTCATGTTGTTTCAAATCCGTATGACTTTATTCTTTCCAGGGAACACAAAAGGAGATGCTTGTCAGAATTTTAGGGATTGACAGCCTCAGTCACCATTCACAGCACATATTTTGTCCATACAATAAAAGTGAATGATGGTAATTGAAACGGTACAATCTGCTTTTGTGTTTGTAACAACATAAGGATGAGTAAACAATGACGATTAATATTTTAATATTTGACCTGTGTCTTTTTTGGGGGGGATTTTCCCCCTTTTTACTCCCAATTTGGAATGGCCAATTCCCAGTGTGCTTTTGGGTCCTCGTGGGATCCGGTGGTGGAGGATGAATCCCAGTTGCCTCCGCGTCTGAGATCCCACAACCCGCGCATCTTATCACGTGGCTTGTTGAGCGCGTTGCCACGGAGACATAGCGCGTGTGACCGCGACATCCACGCTCAACTCACCATGCGCTCCACCGAACCACATTATGGCGATCACGAGGAGGTTACCCCATGTTACTCTGTCCTCCCTAGAAACCAGGCCAATTTGGTTGCTTGGGAGACCTGGCTGGAGTCACTCAGCACGCCCTGGGATTCGAGCTAGCGAGTTTACCACTGAGCTACCCAGGGCCCCCCAGGTGAATTGTTTAATGCATTAGGATAGCATGAACTAACAATGCACAATTGTTTACAGCATTTATAATTTTTGGTTAATATTAATTTATTTAGTTAACACATACTGTTGTTTATTGTTAGTTCTTAATGCATTAAAGGAATAGTTCACCCAAAAATGAAAATTCTTTCATCATTTACTCACCCTCATGCCATCCCAGATGTGTTCAGATGTGAATTTCTCAGCTCTGTAGGTCCATATAATGCAAATTAATGGGTGCCAAAATTTTGAAGCCCAGACAAAAATCACATAAGTCAGCACAAAAGTAATCCATAAGACTCCAGTGGTTACATCAATATCTTCAGAAGTGATATGATAGGTGTGGGTGAGAAACAGATCACTTTCACATTCTTCTTGTGTTTTTGGTGATTCACGGGCTTCATGCATATCGCCCCCTACTGGGCAGAGAGAAGAATTAAGCAAAAAATGACTTAAAGTGCACCTATTTTGTTTTTTATAAACGTGCCTAATTTTGTTTTAAAGGTCTCATACAATAGATTTACATGCATCCAAGGTCAAAAAACACTTTAATTTGCTCAATTTAAATTGCAGCATTACCCTTTTTTCCAGTGTCAAAAACGACTCCTTCAATGATCCATTCTAAAGGATTCATTCTAAACTCCTCCTTTCAGAGAGCCTACTCTGCTCTGACTGGTCAGATGTCCCAGTCTGTTGTGATTGGTCTACTGCTTACAGCGCGTGTAGGAAAAGAAATTGCCACTACCATATCAGAGTTTCAGCTCCGTCTGATAAAAAATATACACTTCGGTTTTACCTTACCAATTTGAGCCCGAGTCCTATAGTGTTACATCGGAAGATCAACCCGAACCACCATTGCAAGCACGATGAGAACAGGATGTTTCTCAGTGGTAAGTTTATATGTAGTTTGACAATAACGTGAGTTAGCCGGTTAGCAGAGGCTAACAGCTAACAGGCTAACAGTGTGCACTGGCTGTACATGTAAACAGACCAGAGGCGGGTTTTTTGTTACCAAATTACGTAGGTTAGTACAGGAAGTAAGTCTGGAATTACTAAGGACTCGTTTCAGGTGTTCAGAATCGGTTCTTTCTTTTGGGAGTCAATAACTCCATTTATCGTGCACTTTGATTTTTTAAACTTTGCAGACTTTTTTACATTCACAAACAGCTATATAACACACTACATGAAAGGTAATATTTGAAAAACCATAATAGGTGCTCTTTAAATATTGATCTTTTTCTCACCCACACCAATCATATCACTTCTGAAAATATGGATTAAACTGCTGGAGTTGTATGGAATACTTTTATGATGCTTTTATTGTCTTTTTGGAGCATATGAATTTTGGCACCCATTCACTTGCATTGTATGGACCAAAAGAGCTGAGAAATTCTTCTAAAATCCTTCGAGTTCAGCAGATGAAAGAAAGTCATACACATTTGGGATGGGATGAGGTTGAGTAAATGAGAGAATTTTCAGTTTGGGGTAAACTATCCCTTTAATGTTAATGTATACAACGTTGAACGTTAACATTTTTATAGTATATGTAGAAATAAGCATTAACTAAGATTAAAACATGCTCTTAAAGTATTGTTCAGTATTATTCATTGTTAATCTTAACCTTTAACCTTACTGTAAAATGTTACCCAAAAATCTGACCACTCAAAGAAATAAGCATTTGTCGTATGACTCAAACTCTGCAAACCGGTTTACAATCGTCTTACATTTTTGCAACAGATGGCAGTGTGTGGATATAGATCAACACTGCTCCGATATGACATCCGGAAGTTTATCCTTCAAGCAACATTTTCAATTAGTTGAGCTTTTAATTATTTGTGAAATCTGAATTAGGACAATAACATATATACACATTTGATCTCAGTTTGAACTAAATGCAGCGTCACAGCATCCAGTTTCTGTGGAACAGCCTCCAAAATCTGTTGATGACAAATCTACAATGCAGCAATTCTTCAGGTAGTCTTCAGAATATTCACTAAAGTTAACTTAAATAACAGAAAAATACACAATCCCGCAGGGCTTCAAACAAGCCACAAAAAACACAAATAAATCCAAAGAAGAACTGGAAGAGCTCAAACTGGTCCCAAATGCATCTTGTCTCTTGCAAAAGGGCAACAGAAATTGATTTGCAGTGTCCCTTCATAACAGCTTGCAAACATAAAGCAAGGCATTTGAATCAAGAGCATCCATCTACTCATACAGAAAGCTAAATCTTAAATTAAAGTCTTCATTTGACAAAATGCTTGGCATTTTTCACTGTGTGAAATGTGTGAATTCAGCAATCTGCATTGTGATACGAAGCTGTGACACTAATGTTTCCGTCCCATAGATGGAAGATAAGACATCTAAAAACTGATGCATCCTCCAAGTGTTTTGAGAATCTGAATAACTTGTCCAACGTGCAAAAGTATCTTTGCAGTCGTCCCATGAGTTCATAAATAAGTGAATTCTTGTTAAATACAAAGTGAAAAATGAAAGTTGACACACTGTTTGAGATAATTCAACTTGTCTTTAAAGAACATGATTTTGTGACACCCCAAGCTTTTCGCCACCAAAAGTCTGTGATACCACCACCAAATCTGTTCTTGTGCAACCCCACTAGATGAGAAAAAAAGTCTCACCATTTTCTAAAAAACCTCAGTGCACAGTTAAAGGTCAGTTCATAACTCACCACCTCTATTCAGAACAGAATCAACTCTGCAGAGCTTCCCACTATAAGAATCTAATACAAAACCTCTGAGGAGTCACTTTCTTTGCAAGCTAGCATCATTCCTTGTTAAGGTCTTCATCAGGACCATTATGAGTCCAGTCTCTCTCGTCAGGATGTAGAGGGCCATATAGGGAGTGGATGGGCCTCAGTGTTAAACACATACTTGTCCAGACTGATCAACTCTGTGTCGTCGGAGAACAGGAGGAAGAGATACTTCAGCGTCTCTCCAAGGAAGAAGCTCTCCATCTTATCTCTAGGTGCGGGGTTCACTGGGTCACGGACGTTACCTATGGAGGTGTAGCCCCCACTGGGGACCTGAGACAGGAACCAAGTGAAGTTTTAGAAGATTCTACAACATGATGGATTTTTGTGTGACTTTATGACGTGTAAAGATTTAATTAGTTTTCACTCACTCTAGTGTGCTTGTTAAAACTCTGCAAGATGTCCCAGCCCCAGTCCCTGTATTTGCTGTCCTTGGTGAATCTGTACATGTAGAATAGACTCTCCACAGTCTCAGGCCTTAGTAAGTTGTGTCTGTCTGCAGGCTAAATGCACATTGGTAGGTGATTTACAGTACAGCATGTCCATATAAGATGAACTGGTAAAACTTTACTAAAAAGGTTTTATTTGTTAACATTAGTTAACATGAATTAACAATGAACAATAATTTTCCAGCACTTAATTATTCTTGGTTAATGGTAATTCCAACATATACTGTACTAATAAAACAAATGTTTAATTACAATTTTTATATGTTAGCATAAGTTAAGGCATTATGAACTACAATGAACAGTTGTATCTTTCTGAATTAATTAACATTAGCAAAGATTTAAAGGGGTTATGACATGAGGAATAACATTTCACTTGATCTTTTAACATAGAAGAGGTCATTGTACTATAAAAACATACTGTAAGTTTCAGAACTCAAAACTTCCTCCTCACTGCAAAAAGAGCATTTGATGAAACCTTCCTCTACACTGTGATGCCATTCATTGTGCATTTGACATTTGCACCTGACTGCGAAGAGCAAAGAGCCAATCATAACAGTGGGCATTTACTGTCAAAGTCTTAAAGGAGAAGCAGTAACAAAACCAATCGTTTCTGACAGAGGGTCAGGGTGCAAAATTATCATAATTTAAAAATATATATGTTGGGTTTTTTTTTTGTGTGTGCAAAAAAACATTATAATTGGACCTCAAGGAACATAAATATAATAAAAAAGCCATGTCCTGACCCCTTTAAAAATGCTACAAAAACACTGTATATTGATCATTGATACATAATACAATTACTAATGTTAACAAATAGGACTTTGTAGTAAAGGTTTTCTGATGAACTTTTATGTAATTTGACATCCGGATTTAAGATTCAAATGTACATCTAAATGCATATACTGTGTACTGTAAGCGAAAATCTTTTATCACCCTTTTGTCTTTACTAGTTAATTTTAAATGATTTTTTCAAATGAATTGTATAAGTACAAATATTCCATAGGTAAAATCTGCCTGTATAATAAATAGAAAATCTTGTTTATAGTTTTAGATACATTACAGCATGACATACAGCAGGACACTACTGAATCTGCTTGAAATTACAGAAATGTTCATATTAAAGGGCTAGTTCACCCAAAACTGAAAATTCTCTCATCATTTACTCATCCTCATGCCATCCCAGATGTGTATGACTTACTTTCTTCTTCTGAACACAAAAGAAGATTTTTAGAAGAATATCTCACCTCTGTAAGCCCATTCAATGCAAGTGAATGGTGACTAGAACTTTGAAGGTCCAAAAAGCAAATAAAAGATTGCATAAAAGTAATCCATACAACTCCAGTGGTTAAATCCATGTCTTCTGAAGCAATATGATAGATGTGGGTGAGAAACAGATCAATATTTGAGTCTTTTCTTACTATAAATTTTCCCTGCCCAGTAGGTGGCGATATGCACAAAGAATGCGAATCGCCAAAAACAAAAGAATGTGGAAGTGAAAGTAGAGATTTATAGTTAAAAAAAAGAAAAGAAAAAAAAAGGACATACATATTTATCTGTTTCTCACCCAAACTAATATCACTTCTGAAGATATGGATTTAACCACTGGAGTCTTGTGGATTATCTTTATGCTGGCTTTGTGATTTTTCTGGTCATCATTCACTTGCATTGTTTGTACCTACAGAGTTGAGATATTCTCTTAAAAACCTTCATTTGTGTTCAGCAGAAGAAAGTCATACGCATCTGGGATGGCATGAGGCTTAGTAAATGCTAAGAGAATTTTCATTTTTGGGTGAACTATCCCTTTAAGAAAAAAAATAGATGCTAATGCAAAAGGGCAACAACCATTTTAAAAGTCACTCTCATCAGAGTTGTGTACAGAAATATGCTTGTTCTTACAATTGGGATATCATAAAAACATTCACTGCGCAGCCTCTGCATTATTACCACATCCATATGGTTTGAAATCTGATTAAAAAACATGTTTTAGTCTGAGAAGTCAGATCAGATTTCAAGTAGTGTTTTTCTTCATCATTCAGTATGTGATGTGACTATAATGTTATATCTAAAGTGCAGTGTCTGTGTGTGAATTCACTCATTCAGGCAGTAAATCAAAATCAATCTACCTTTACATCTATATCTCGTCCGTTGTGGTACTGCAAGTTAAAGTGAGCGATCTCAGGGCTCAAGCCTGTCTCCATCTGCACATACATCTGATGACAAGTCTCCATCAACTGCAGGGCCAGATCCATGTGATCAGCAGGCAGACCATTATGAGCACCGAGAGCCAGCGTGCCAGGCAGAAAACACACTAAATGATCCTTGATGAGAGAGAGACAGAAAGTTACGACCACAAGCTAAGACCATATTAAATCAAAATAGTAGTTCTATGGAGTTTAAGTCCATGTCTATTAGCTTTGAAGCCATAGTGTTCTCCTAAAAGTTGACAAAATTAATCTTTTCTAGATCTAAAGCAGTCTTTCTCTGCAACCGACTAGCAAGCAGCAAATTATGGTGCCTGTCTGTGACAAAAAAAACAAATGGCTATTTAAAAACAAATGGGATGAACCCTTCAATATGTCCCACTCAAACAGGAAATACATCTACACAGGAAAAAAAAATTGTCTTGTGAAGCGTTTTCAGGAGGTTTTACAAAGGCAGTTTTGCCTTTTAAAGGTAATGTATCAGATCTCCATTTCCATTCCATTAGAATGGCCTATTTCTATCCATGTGCGGGAGCCAATTTCATTAAATTCACTAGATTAAAGACTGTCGATTATAGCAACAGATGCTGCAGTTTATAGATTCAATATATTATAGGCTGAAGACTTAAAAATGCTTAAGAATGACACTTGGCAGCTGAAATGAAGGATTTGACCTCTCACCATCTTGGGGCTGAGACGGCCATTGGAAAGCTCCCCTATAAAGGTCAGTTTACTAAGAGACGTTTGTCTCAAGAGATTCTTTTTGACGCCCTCTATAGCCTGAATATAGTCCTCGAGCAGCCTGAAAAGATACAGAAACATCTGTTATTTATCTGCAAACAAAGGGATAGGCTATGTTCAGAATACCATGCTAACATACAATTCATACTATTAGTTAAGTGAATAGTATGTATAATGTGCAAAGTACAGTATGTGAAATTTCTGTATGCATAGAATAGTCAGCTAATTTCCCTTTACAGTCTGATTATTATTTTTTTTTTTTTACTTTATAGTTCTTTATTTCTTATTGAAGGAATATTCTGTGTTCAACACAATTTAAGCTCAACTGACAGCATTTGTGGCATTATGCTGATTACCACAAAAATAAAGACATAAAGACAAATTAGACATCCCTCCTTTTCTTAAAAAAAAAAAAAACAGTGAGGCACTTACAATGGAAGTGAATGGGGCCAATTTTTGGAGGGTTTAAAAGGCAGAAATGTGAAGCTTATAATTTTATAAAAGCACTTACAATAATCCTGTTAACAATTGTGTATTATTTGAGCTGTAAAATATTCCACAAATGCGGTCAATTGAGCTTAGCTTATATTGAACCCATCATAGTTTTATATATTGAATATATATATATATATTTATACAATGAATATATTAATAAATAAATATTATTAATAATATTATTAATAATTTTTTGACTAATTTTATCAGACTAAAAAAAAATAAAAAAAATCTTTACACAAAATTGAGTAAAAAAATAGCAATTTTCCAAATTGAAAACTGGATGCGACTCCCAAGCATCACTTATAAGGTCATGTGACAATACTGTAGCATACGACTGTTTGAAAAAGCTTATCGGGGAAACAGTGCCTACTGTAACACTTACCATACAGTGTATACTGCACAGTATTCTTTAAGTAGTAAGCAAGTATTCCATTATAAACTTCAATTAAATTAAACTCTTTTGCCCTCAAGAGGCAAAAATAAGCTACTGCACCTCAATTGGAAAATGTAATTAAAGAAAAACTTCAATTTATAATATACGCTCTTACGTGTCTCTGCATGGTATTAAATTCAACCCTGAGATCTGACCCCATCTATAAGGTCTTACAGACAGATCTCACTAATAACACAGGCAGGATACAGAGGCTGTTTAAATCTGCAGACCACCTTGCCATTCATTGACTAACACCGCATCCATAATCACTGACCTGGTCTTGAGGTGATCTGATATTCCTGACCAGGGATATTTATCAAACTCATTAACAATCTGTGTCTACTGAACCCCAGCGAACACCTTTTTTATTGAATTATTCAAAACAGAAGCAGCGAGGAGCAAGCCTATGTGATGTAACACCAGCGGGAGGCTAACCAGGCTCAGGTGTGAAGAGAAGCATTAAAATGCATCATAATGAGCCATCATACTCAATCATCAACACACCAGCAGGAGAGACAGCCAGAATAACAGCCTGAAAAACACAGTAAACTACTCATATGATTTCAGTAAGAAAAGGATTCTTCAAATATGAAGACAGCACGTCATGCTATAACGGAAGGGTGATGAATTAGGCCTTCACATCTTAGGAAGGGGGTGGAGGCAGCCAACAAATGTAACAACTACTTTTATGATAATTTTGGGACTTTAATTAAGCTTTAAAGTGAATCTCTATCCACTGCCATTGCATTGAAAAGATGGTTAAACATCTTCTGTGTTCCGCATAAGAAAAAAAAAAAAAAAAAAAAACGCATTTGGAACAACATGGGGGTGAGTAAATTATGACAGTCCCTTTAGCTGTTGTTCAAATTTAAGCATCTGTAATTGACATAACTTGAAATAACCAAAAATATACCATGAAATGACTTAAAACATCAAAATAAAATCATGTACTACTAAGATGCACTCAAGAGACCTCTGAGACTTAGAAGAAAAAGCTCAGTCCTCTTTAAACCATCTTAATGCATTTATTCAAATGTGCTCTCTCTTGTTTATTTCCTGCACAGTTTACCCTACCAGTGAATGGAAATGTGAATCAATCATACCATCCCATCTGTGACCAGAATCATAACCTCAGCCCATTAGGCTCAGTGAGAATCACTGAAACCCATTAGCTAAAAGCACCAGTGGGCTATTGACACCAGGTCTAACCGCTGAATTCATGAACTCTTCAGCCCAAGCTGCATTTGTATCTGTTGTTTGTTAGTGTAACTCACTCGGTCTCTTTCTTGCCGCCCTGTAGCCACTGTTTCAGCAGGTACTCATAGTAACTGTCGGCACGGGCCCCCAGCGTGAAGGCTCCTCGGCGCGTGAACTTCCCACTGTTGGTGTTGATGAACATGGGCACCAGACCATCATGCTTTCCTTCCAACTTGTGTACCTGTCTTGTCACCTCCTCCACTGCTGTCTACGTATGAGAAAGAAAGTGTATGAATTCATTATTATAACAAGGTAAGATGCCATTCTACAATTTAGATCCTGTTACAATTTAAACATCTTAGCTCATTGTTTGTTTTGGTGTTCTTATGATGTTTGCAAAAAGAATGATAACTTGAACTGTATGGGGTTCTTTTATCTGGATTTTATTTTTGTGAATTTATTGTTCATACAGTGAAAGTAGATGTGACAGGTAGTAGCCTACAGTATATGGGAAGAGAAACAAGGTGATTTTACCTGGTACTGTGGGTCATGAGTAAGTCTGCTGAGCTCTCTGAATTCAAGCTGAATGCTGGTGACTTCTGCGACAGTGCTGTCTGTGGTCCAGCGTGGAGGGTGAGCCGTTCCTTTACCAATGTTTACGTCAGAGAAGGGGATTTTTGACGGGGTCTTAAAGGCAGGCATTAATCTGGAGCCAATGTCTTTCTAAAGAACAGAGACAATATGTATGGGATGATCCATTTATTAATAGTCACTGAAAATAGTTTCATGACATGATTAAAAATTGCAGATATTAGATAATATATTTTGCCCTTACTAGAAAGAAATGAAAAGCAATACATAGTAGGTCTTGTAGAAAACAGGAGGATATAATATCCTGCATGCAGAAAAAAAAAAAAAAATCTTAAAACAACCGAAGCTAGTTTGTTGGTCTTTGCTGGTCTCTAAGACTGGCCATGCTGATTTAAGCTGGTCTAGTTGGTCTCCCAGCCTGACCACACTGGTGTTCAGCTGGTTTAACGGTTCAGCCCAAACCCCCCTAAAACCTGCAAACATACCAGCTTGACCAGGCTGAGACAAGCAAACTAGCTTGAGCTGGTCTAAGATTTACAGCATATATACAGGCGGCCAAACGTTTGGAATAATGTACAGATTTTGCTCTTATGGAAAGAAATTGTTATGTTTATTCACCAAAGTGGCATTCAGCTGATCACAATGTTTAGTCAGGACATTAATAACGTGAAAAATTACTTAAACTACTTCAAAGAGTTCTCATCAAAAAATCCTCCACGTGCAGCGATGACAGCTTTGCAGATCCTTGGCATTCTAGCCATTAGTTTGTCCAGATACTCAGGTGACATTTCACCCCACACTTCCTGTAGCACATGCCATAGATGTGGCTTTCTTGTCAGGCACTTCTCACGCACCTTACAGTCTAGCTGATCCCACAAAAGCTCAATGGGGTTAAGATCCATAACACTCTATTCCAATTATCTGTTGTCCAATGTCTGTGTTTCTTTTCCCACTCTAACCTTTTCTTTTTGTTTTTCTGTTTCAAAAGTGGCTTTTTCTTTGCAATTCTTCCCATAAGGCCTGCACCCCTGAGTCTTCTCTTTACTGTTGTACATGAAACTGGTGTTGAGCAGGTAGAATTCAATGAAGCTGCCAGCTGAGGACATGTGAGGCATCTATTTCTCAAACTAGAGACTCTGATGTACTTATCCTCTTGTTTAGTTGCACATCTGGGCCTTCCACATCTCTTTCTGTCCTTGTTAGAGCCAGTTGTCCTTTGTCTTTGAAGACTGTAGTGTACACCTTTGTCTGAAATCTTCCGTTTTTTTTTTTGGCAATTTCAAGCATTGTACAGCCTTCATTCCTCAAAACAATGACTGACAAGTTTCTAGAGAAAGCTGTTTCTTTTTTGCCATTTTTGACCTAATATTGACCTTAAGACATGCCAGTCTATTGCATACTGTGGCAACTCAAAAACAAACACAAAGACAATGTTAAGCTTCACTTAACAAACCAAACAGCTTTCAACTGTCTTTGATATAATGGCAAGTGATTTTGTAGTACCAAATTAGCAATTTAGCATGATTACTCAAAGATAAGGTGTTGGAGTGATGGCTGCTGGAAATGAGGCCTGTCTAGATTTGATCAAAATTGACTTTTTCAAATAGTGATGGTGCTGTTTTTTACATCAGTAATGTCCTGACTATACTTTGTGATCAGCTGAATGCCACTTTGGTGAATTAAAGTATAAATTTCCTTCCAAAACAGCAAAATCTGTACATTATTCCAAACTTTTGGCAGCCAGGATAGATGGACAGATACATAGATGGATACTAATTCAGATAACGGCTCTGTACAATTGTGGTGAGAAGAATAGCATCTCAGAATAGCATTCTGAGATGCGGGTTGGCGCCGTTTTGGCGGCACGAGGGGGGCCTATAACATAGATATAAGATATAACATAAAACAAAGGCAACCTGAGTAAACACAAAATAAAGTTTTCAAATATATATATTTTTTTATTGAAGCAAAAAAGTTATCCAATACCAACAAGTCTGTGTGAAAAACTATTTTCCCCCTTAGTTACTAAATCCCCAAATCTATGAAACGGCATTCATAATGGGGTTCAGCACGACTAGACACACCCAGGCCTCATTACTGTCAGCCCTGTTCAATCAAATCAACACCTAAATGGAAATTTTTCAGCAGCATGAAAAGGTCTCACCCAGTAGCACACTATGCCAAGGTTGAAAGAAATTCCAGAAATGATGTGGAAAAAGGTGATTGAAATACACCAGTCTGGGAAGGGTTACAAAGCTATTTCAAAGGCTCTGGGACTCTAAAGAACCACAGTGAGAGCCATTATCTCCAAATGGAGAAAACTTGGCACAATAGTAAACCTTCCCAGAAGCGGTCGACCTTCCAAAATTCCTCCACGAGCACAGCGACGACTCAACCAGGAAGTCACAAAAAAGCCAAGGACAACATCCAAGGAACTGTAGCCCTCTCTCACATCAATAACGGTCACGGTTCATGACTCCACTATCAGAAAGACACTGGCCAAAAAT
This sequence comes from Myxocyprinus asiaticus, assembly GCF_019703515.2. Lineage (NCBI taxonomy): Eukaryota > Metazoa > Chordata > Actinopteri > Cypriniformes > Catostomidae > Myxocyprinus > Myxocyprinus asiaticus. The sequence continues at coordinate 31,140,203 of NC_059383.1, read as the reverse complement.
GCCATCCATGGAAGAGTGGTGAGGCGAAAACCACTGCTAGCCCAGAAGAACATTAAGGCTAATCTGAATATGGCCAAAACACACCTTGATAATCCTCAAACCTTTTGTGAGAATGTTCTGTGGACTGATGAGTCGAAAGTGGAACTGTTTGGAAGACAGGGGTCCTGTTACATCTGGCGTAAATCAAATACAGAATTCAACAAAAAGAACATCATAACTATGGTCAAGCATGGTGGTGGTCATGTGATGGTGTGGGGATGCTTTGCTGCTTCAGGGCCAGGGCAACTTGCAATAATTGAGGGAAACATGAATTCTGCTCTCTAACTGAAAATCCTAAAGGAGAACGTCCGGTCATCAGTCCGTGAGCTGAAGCTCAAGCACAACGGGATTATGCAGCAAGACAGTGATCCAAAGCATAGGAGTAAGTCCACCTCTGAATGGTCAAAATAAGCAAAATTAAAGTTTTAGAGTGGCCTAGTCAAAGTCCTGACTTTAACGCGATTGAGATGCTGTGGCAGGACCTTAAACGGGCAGTTCATGCTTGAAAACCCTCAAATGTGGCTGAACTAAAGCAGTTCTGCAAAGAAGAATGTGCCAAAATTCCACCACAGCGCTGTGAGAGACTGATCTCCGGTTATCGGAAGCGTTTGGTTGCAGTTGTTTCTGCTAAAGGTGGCACAACCAGCTATTTAAGTTTAAGGGGTCAGTTAGTTTTTAACATGGGTGATAGGTGTTGGATAACTTTTTTGCTTCAATAAAAAAAATATATATTTGAAAACTGCATTTTGGGTTTACTCCGGTTGCCTTTGTTTTATGTTATATCTCGTTTGAAGAGATAAAACAATTTAGTATGAAAAATACAGAAAAATAGAAGAAATCAGGATTTTCACAGGACTGTATATATTTACACAAATGTGTATTTACACTGTATTTATACAGTATATGCTCTCTATATAAAAGCTATATATCTTTTTTCGTATTTACCCTGCTGTAAATTTTAAACCAGCCTAAGTTAGTTTGCTTGTATATTTATATAAATTATGTTAATAAATTTAATATCTATATCTATATCTATATATATATATATATATATATATATATATATATATATATACATATATACATACACACACACACACAAACTACTGTTCAAAAGTTTTGAAACACTTGACCGAAATGTTTCTCATGATCTTAAAAATCTTTTGATCTGTAGGCGTATGCTTAAATGTTTGAAATTAATTTTGTAGACAAAAATATAATTGTGCCACCATATCAATTTATTTCATTATAAAACTAAAATGTAATAAAAAAAAAAGTTTTTGAAATTGATGACTTGGACCAAATAATAAAGAAAAGCAGTCAATAAGTGCCCAACATAGATGGGAACTCCTTCAATACTGTTTAAAAAGCATCCCAGAGTGATACCTCAAGAAGTTGGTTGAGAAAATGTCAAGAGTACATGTCTGCAAATTCTAGGCAAAGTGTGACTACTTTGAAGATGCTAAAATATAACACAGTTTTGATTTATTTTGGATTTTGTTTAGTCACAACATAATTCCCATCGTTCCATTTATGTTATTCAATAGTTTTGATGATGTTACTATTATTCTAAAATGTGGAGAAAAAAAATTATAATAAAGAATGAGTAAGTGTTTCAAAACTTTTGATCGGTAGTGTGTGTGTGTGTGTGTGTGTATATATATATATATATATATATATATATATATATATATATATATATATATATATATATATATATATATATAAACATATATAATAAATTAAAATACTACTTGTTAATATTTTCTTTTCTTAATTTTAGATATTAAGTACTCACAGCTTTGTCCAGAAACAGAATGTCTCCAGTCAGGTTGTATGTGCTCAAGAGACCCCCTAAAATACGGATGGTACTTTCAAAAAGATTTACATCCACATTCTTGGAAAAGGATAATTCTGTCTCGACCCATTTTCTTGCTTCTTCAAACTCTAATACAGGAAGAATCAGAGAAACAGCAAGAGATAAACAGAGGACAACACTATGCCATGTCTTTATTACTCAATATGGTTTCTTTCATAAAATTAATTATTTTCATAAAAAATAAAAAAAGAATGTAGAAAAAAAAGGACAAGGAATAGATTTAAAAATTACCCACAGGGCTCTAAAAACAGATCAGCAGAAAGAAGCTGTGGTTACGAGACTCACCGTCCTTCAGGCCCAGTATCCACATAGTGTCCAGTGCATCTATCAGAGTGAGACCCAGGCCGAACCACTCTCCATGAGTCTTAGAGATGGGCTTCAGTTCATCATGGCCCCATGCAAATGCCTTATAGCCTTTCCACGCATGCCTGAAAGCCTCTCGCACTGCCTCTACACGATCCACAGGTTTAACTGTAACTGAATACAACAAATAAATAACAAAGTATTAAAACCGTAGCTACAGTATGTCTACGATCGTCATTATTTAGCAAAAGGCTACATGACCATGCATCCCTTCAAATGAAGGAATCAAACCACTTTTTGTTTTCTTGATCAGTCTGATATGGGATGATTACCTGACAATTTGATGTAAACAACTCTATAAAACAGTATATATTTCCACTTAGGAATTATCATCATTAGTGGTGTTAGGGGAGCATCACTATTATTACTGCTCACACCATTTGTGTTACATACATGAATAATACCTCAAATCGTGCGGCTTGTTTTGGATACCTGGTTTTAACGGGGCAGCCTCCTCGGAATCAGCTGGTGTTGCTGCCTCTTTTCCACGAGCAGTGGGCTGAATATCCGTCCCCTGCTCTTCCTCTATCATCGCCCCACGCCAGCTAGAGCACAATAACCAAAAAAACAACATAATTATTCATCTGATGCAACTGACGTACTGCACTAGATTTTACAAAGGTAGAAAAGGCACGCCATGTGTAAGAAATAGGATATTTCCCACAGGGACTAAAAATGGTTCAAGGAACCGAAAACCGGAACAAAGCGATTTTCAATTGTTCGAGTGAAAACCTTATTTTTAAATGTAGGTAACCGGTTATAACCGGTTTATTTTGTTCTGATAATATTTTTTATAAAACCAAAGGCCAAAGGGTTTATCACAGTAAATTTGTGGAATTACACCACTTTATGTTGCCCAAGAAAATGAAACATGAGCTTTGATTCTGAAGGAAACTGCTGCATCACACATTTCTTTGCCTAATTGCCCATTGTGGTAGTCACATTCTCTGAATGAAGATTTTAATTTTTTTTTAATCCCCTTTTCTCCCAATTTGGAATGCCCAATTCCCACTACTTAGTAGGTCCTCATGGTGGCGCGGTACAAGTCTCAGTTGCCTCCGCTTCTGAGACAGTCAATCCGCGCATTTTATCACGTGGCTCGCTGTGCATGACACCGCGGAGACTCACAGCACGGGAGGCTCATGCTACTCTCCGCGATCCATGCACAACTTACCACACGCCTCAATGAGAGCAAGAATCCCTAATCGCGACCACGAGGAGGTTACCCCATGTGACTCTACTCTCCCTAGCAACCGGGCCAATTTGGTTGCTTAGGAGACCTGGCTGGAGTCACTCAGCACGCCCTGGATTTGAACTCACGACTCAAGGGGTGTTAGTCAGCGGCAATACTCGCTGAGCTACCCAGGCCCCCTCTGAATGAAGATCTTTTCAAAACTACTGTATGTATAATTACTACATAAACTGTCCATGCACGGCTAATCCAGATTCAATGAAAACATCATTAGAGTTAAAAAGTACATTTCTCAGTTGTTTCCAAGTCTTCACTGAATTATTGTTAGATAAGATGCATTAATACAGATTGATGCTGCCGGGTTTTGACTGAGAAGCAGATCTGTAATTAAAATTATACTTAACTTTTAATTAACTGCTTGATATGATTTCTATGCTGATAAATCCACCACAAAGGAAATAATTTAATTGCTTATTTTCGCTTCTTTTGGTGAGGCAAGTGGCTTATTTTGGGCTTGTTATCCAGACCAGGTTGCTTGTTTCTCTTGCAAGATCTGGCAACACTGCAATTGGTATTTCACCCACCCCTTAGCACAGAATACTGTCATTTTAAAAAGCATGGATACCACTTGGAAAGAGGCTGCGGGATTTCTGAACTGAAAAATGATGAAAATAAATGTCTATTTTTGCACAGAAAGAACTGAAATGAAAAACATTTTGTTTTTAATCCCTGATTTCCCAAGCATTTCATCACATCTCTGCCCTTTCTAAGGAATTTGTTTTAAATTTGTGCCTAAATAAAGTGAGAGATATATCTGAAGAATCACATTTGTTTGATGGAGTAGGTAAAGGCCTTAGGTGCTCATAGAATATGAGGGCTCCTAATAATGAATAAGTTGAAATAAAACTCATAATACGGTCTCAATTTTAATATCCCAACATACTCAAAAGGTCAAATACTAAGCCAACAACTGAATATAATTCAATCTTCAATCTTTCCTAAGCCTTCAAGCAACTGTCATTATTAAAATTCTCATATAAAAATGTCCTGACTCATTGTTCTAATGTAATGTCCAAACCTAATGACTGTTTTCGCTTCTTTTCCTTCCTCTTCGTCTTTCTTGGCCACAGGCTCTTCTTTGTCTTTCACCTGCCAGTCTGTCATGTTCCCTCGCTTCTGTAGGGCTGGAGGGCCACGTTTGCTGGGGGGCTTCCTCTGAAGATTCAAACCACCCAACACAAGACGAAAAGAGTAGATCAAGAATCTTATCTTAGAAGGAAGATGAATTAATGAAACTACCAATCAGGTTGGTCACCAGCTTTTAGGGCTCAGCAATACAGATGACGAGAATGACTTGTGAAAATGTGTGAATTAGAATGGGTTAAAAGTGACTAACAAATTTACAGGCCCTGTTTTTCAGCAAGGTCTGTAACAACCCTTGCAAATGTCTGAACTGAGATAAAGTAACCAATATGGCATCATAAATGTCCTAAATAACTCTCTGAAGAACATTGTGTCACTAACCATGGCTGGAGGTTTGGGGAGGATTGGAACACTTGGTCTTTGAAGCTCCGGCAGTACTTCCAGCGGGAAATCCTGGATGACCCCAGCGACAGGCACCACTGGGAATTTTGGGACAAGGCCAGGCGGGATGGGCCTGAGACCTCTGTTATCCATCTCTACCCAATCCTCCTTCACTGATCTATCAGAGAAACCTGGGAAACAAACAGCCAAGTTTAAGAGACTAGAATAAATGGGGCATTACTTTTGAGAAAGACATCTCATCTGAAGAATTGATGGGAAACTTATGTGTGGTATGTAATAAAATTACTCTCCTTGCAACTAACGGGACACCGGGGTTAGTTTTTACTCAGGGAAGTTGTCACAATGGCTATATCTCAGTAACAATGATTTAAAGTAAAAGGTCCAATTGCACAAATGTGTTTTTTTCTAGTAAAGTTTTTTTTTTTTTATGTTGGTTTCAACTAGTTCAAAAACTTCTTAAATTAGAATAATTTTTGTGAATTTTAAAAAATTCAAATGGAACCTTTTAGAATAACAGCAAAGACATCAAAACTATCAACTATCAAAATAACAAATGGAATTATGGGCATTATGTTGTGATCAATTTTCATTTTATTTTATTAAAATTCTTATATTGTAGCTTTTTCAAAATAGCCACCCACCTAGATTACAGCTCTGCACACATTGGGAATTCTCTCAACCAACTTCATGAGGTATCCCCACCGAGATGCTTTTTAAATATAATTGAAAGAGTTCACATGTACACTGGATCCTTTAGTGGCTGATTTCTGATTTTATGAATTGTAAATCTTTTTTTAATTTTTTTTTTAATTTTTTTTTAATTGTTTTGTAAGGAAATTCATATGCAGGCACAATTTATATTTGTTGTCTATAAAAAATAATTTCTAGCATTTAAGCATAAGTCTTTAGATCAAAAGGTTTTTAAGGTCAAGAGAAACATATTGTACCGCGTCATCTATTGATGTAACAGCTGATGTGGAATCAGTTTGTACCTTTCATTTCCTGTGAAATATAAAGTGGATTGTGTGCAGTACCTCTCCACTGCTCCGTAAGACTGGGGTACGACAGAATCCCACAGATGAAGAGGAAGGCCAGCAGGAAAAGAACGAGACTGCGCTGAAGTCGAGACAGCTGCTTCCATTTCTGACACAAACAAGTGAAAGAGAATCAAAGGAAAGTGCTGCAGTTTTATGTTTGCCCCCATATGCACTTGCAAACTGCAGTCTGGCTTTTTTATGGCGGTTTTGGAGCAGTGGCTTCTTCCTTGCTGAGCAGCCTTTCAGGTTATGTCAATATAAGACTCGTTTTACTGTGGATATAGATACTTGTCTGCCTGTTTCCTCCAGCATCTTCACAAGATCCTTTGCTGTTGTTCTGGGATTGATTTGCACTTTTCGCACCAAACTACGTTCATCTCTAGGAGACAGAATGCATCTCTTTCCTGAGCGGTGTGATGGCTGTGTGGTTCCATGGTGTTTATATTTGCATACTATTGTTTGTACAGATGAACGTGGTACCTTCAGGCCTTTGGAAATTGCTCCCAAGGATGAACCAGACTTGTGGAGGTCCACAGTTTTTTTCTGAGGTCTTGGCTGATTTCTTTTGATTTTCCCATGATGTCAAGCAAAGAGGCACTGAGTTTGAAGGTAGGCCTTAAAATACATCCACAGGTACACCTCCAATTCAGTGCACCTCCTATCAGAAGCTAATTGTTTAATTGCCTAAAGGCTTGACATCATTTTCTGGAATTTTCCAAGCTGCTAAAAGGCAAAGTTAACTTAGTGTATGTAAACTTCTGACCCACTGGAACTGTGATATAGTCAATTAAAAGTGAAACAGTCTGTCTGTAAACAATTGTTGGAAAAATTACTTGTGTCATGCACAAAGTAGATGTCCTAAATTACTTTCCAAAACTATAGTTTGCTAATATGAAATCTGTGGAGTGGTTAAAAAATGAGTTTTAATGACTTCAACCTAAGTGTATGTAAACTTCAAACATCAACTGTATATACAAAAAGTCAGATTAAATGTGATGGAAAAAAACACTGAAAACTGGCACTGTGGCTTTATGTACCTTTATCCAGACCAGAGAAGTCAAAATTCAATTAAATACAAAAAAAATAAAAGGTATCGGCTGCTTTCTGCATGGCTTTCTCAGAATATTAAATAGATACCTAGATGGCTAGCCAGCAGGAAAATGGCACTCATTTACACAAACAAAAATAAATCAGCCTTCAAACAAAGTTAATCAAAGGGTTAATGAATAAAAATATACATAATGCCCCATATATATCTCGAGTTACAAGTTAATAAGATCAGATGGCATCTTAGAGAGTTTCCCCCAACAATGAATAATTCTGTCATTATTTACTCACCATCATGTTGTTTGAAACCCATATGAACTTTCTTTCTTCTGTGGAACACAATGTAAGCCTCAGTCACCATTCACTTTTATTGTATGGAAACAAGATGCCATGAAAGTGAATAGCGACTGAGGCTTCCATTCTACCTAAGATCTCGTGTTCCACGGAAAAAAGAAATTCATATAGGTTTGGAACAACATGAGGGTGAGTAAATGATGACAGAAATAGATAACAATATTTAAATTGCCCAGATTTATATAAGGCACAAGACTAACCCTCCAGCAGGACTGTCTGCGGTGCTTGCCGTTGGTGTAGCTATGCTGGTCTCCCAGTGTCAAAGAGACAAAGTCCTTCCTCTGTGGCGAGTACATCTTAAATACTGCCCACCACTCAAAAAGACTGGATTAAATAGGAGAGAGAGGGATAAAACACATAGTAAGAAAGTGCTACATAGATCTCAAGTTATTTTTCCCACAAATCTCATAAATTCACCATTAGTAACATTAGACGGGCACATGAAGCACTGTTGTCCCAGCAATGTTGTTCTTTGTAGGTCCCTAAAGACAGCCAAAGGCATAAAAGACAGTTACGTTTACAAGATTAATTACCACCAGACTAAATCTGGAGCAAAACAGGCCTGGGAGTCCAAGTGATACACTGGGGTCCATCGGATCTGAGAACAATGCCGTGGGACAGAGCTGCTCAGCACATTGTCCCAGGACAACAAGAGCTATATAAGAGGGGATTAGGAACATTAGTGTAAATCCCTCTGGTTACTTTCATACCAACCTGAGCTTACTGGATGTAATAGATTTAAAGACACTGGCCTGTCAATATGACACACATACATGTATGCAGCAGCAGACAGTAGTAGCAGTGTTAAAGCGATAATTTTCATTTTTAGGTGAATTTTCTCATCATTTACTCACCCTCATTCCATCCCAGATGTGTACTTTTTTTTATTCTGCTGAACACAAAGATTTTTTATTAGAATATCTTAGCTCTATAGGTCCATTCAATGCAAATAAATGGGTACCAAAAATTTGAAGCACCAAAAAGCACGTAAAGGCAGCACAAAAGTAACCCATACGACTCCAGTGGTTTAATCCATGTCTTCAGAAGCCATATAATAGGTGTGGGTTAGAAAAAGATCAATATTTAAGTCCTTTTTTACTATAAATCTCCACTTTCACATTCTTCTATTTTTGTGTTTGGCGATTCCCATTCTTCGTGCATATTGCCACCTACTGGGCAGGAAGGAGAACTTATAGTAAAAAAAGGGCTTAAATATTGATCTGTTTCTCAACCACACCTATCATATCGCTTCAGAAGGCATTGATTAAACCACTGGAGTCCTATGGATGACTTTTATGCTGCCTGAATGCGCTTTATGGTGCTTCCAAGTTGTGGTCACCATTCACTTGCAATGAATGGACCAACAGAGATGAGATATTCTTCTAAACATTTTCGTTTGAGTTCAGCAGGAAAGTTATACACATCTGGGATGGGATGAGGGTGAGTAAATGATGAGATAATTTTTATTTTTTGGCTGAACTATCCCTTTAATTGTACAGTAGATTTTCCTAAATAGAAATTACAGGGTGGGAGGTTGAACAAGAGAGTGAGAGAACAATGTCTTGTTGAATGTTTATTTTATCCTGTAGAGCATGGTGATGGCAACGCCAAGGTCATGGGTTCGATTCCCAGAGATCAAATGAATTCACTGTTGAATATGAATAAATGCGTCTGCCAAATGCATGAATGTAAAAGTATTCTAATTTACTTAATTGTAAACTGACATCATTATTGCCATCTCTAGCACATTTTTCTGTTACTGTTTCGTTGTTGCTATTTGTATAGCTGCTTTGTTAATAATGTGTGTAAAACAACAATCATGCTAACAGTAAAAATACTTTGAATATTAAACAATGCATTCATTCTGCATTCACTATTTTTCCTACATAATGTCTGCTCAGGTAAGTGAAGATCTGGCCTCCAAACGCACATATGTTTTACCTTTATCTGTACAGCTTGTTGATCCTTATTAGGACGAAGATCTATAAGCACGAATAGATCACAGCCAATGTAACACATCCACTATGTGAGCAGTATTTATGTTGAGATGCCAGTCCAGAGCTTCAGTGTGTAGGTGAGAAAGCAAGAGTGGCTATCAGGCTACACAGCATCATATCTGTATCTCGTCCAGCAGTCTGCCCTCCTCCGATAAAACGTTTTATGCTGTCTATCCAAATATTGTCAGTTTGTATACACGAAAATACTCCGCATTAATTCTGGTCAATGGCCAAACAGCTGTGCACAAGGCAAGGTTTATGTGACAGATCCGTGTTGTACCACATGATCAGCACGCACACGCGTCACAACTGGCGGATCCGCCCTCTTTAATTAACCCATTCATCGCCTAAGGACTGTTAACACACTTCACCAAATGCGTAAACACATGTCAATTGTATCGTTTGCCACATATCTCTAAAGCTCATCTTTAATCATGTTGTCTAGACAAAGCCAACAGAGTTCTACAGAATTGGATTAGTTTTCTTTTTCCCCCCTAAAATCCTTCAACCAAGACCAACATTTTTGACCCTACGGTGACTCGCGCTAGAGCTTTCAAGTATCATCCACCAAACAAACAAAATGGCAATAATTCCATAGAAGGAATGTTCAAACGGGTCAAGACTATTACAACTTTTGTAACTTTTAGAAATGTTGTCTTAATAATTTTACCTATTTATTCTTAAAACTTAGACAAACTTAGCCTATTTATTCTTAAAAGTGCAAACACGTGAATCACAAATAAAGATAACATTTGAATTTTAAACTATCTGATATGGTTTATGTGATACATATGACAATCCAATACAACAATTATGCAAGAATCCTGTTATTTAAAGTAATGTTGTACACATTTATATTTATGTAATCTTATTTTATGATTTATGCTTACAGTGTATACTATTTTAAACAATGGAGTACTATAATTAGAATACTAAAACTAAATCAAAATGTTAACAAATTCAATTAGTCCTATTAAATTTTACAATGCATTCTATAAAGCAACACTGCAGTGCATATTACAGCTTCAAAGTGCATTACACTGTAAACAATTTCGTAATTTTAACGGTAAAAAACTGTAAAAATGCTACAGTAAAGAAATGTTAATTGGTTAACGGGTAGTTACCTTAAAATATATGGTAAAATGTTTTTATATATTTAAAAAGACAATACATGTAGTTTTACGGTAAAATTTTGTAAAAAAAAAAAAATATATATATATATATATATATATATATATATATATATATATATATATATATATTAAATGTAAAAAGTATGATTTTCTGCATAATTAACTGTAAAATTTATGTTTAACAAGAGAGTACATGTACTTTTTACAGTAAATTATTGTTAAAATTACAGTAAAAAAAACAATAATCGGGCGTTCCCAGAATTCTCTGCGTGTCCCAGTTCATTTCATTATATTTTATGGGAATAGTTATGTTTCTTCTTATTTTTAATATCAGTTATGTATATTGGGGTGTTCTGTGTTATATTTGATGTAGTTTAGTTCATGTTTATTACATTATTTTAATTTCACGTGTTACCCTGATGGTGTTTAGTGTTTGTGTGAGTGACTCTGAGCACTGCATGTTAATTGGTGATTGCTCCATGAAGGGCCTCTATTGATGTGCTTCATGTCATCATGTTCCCTTCTGTTATTACTATGGCGATTAACAATACATTATTAAGTGAAAAGCTGATTTTACAGTTTCAGAAGGTTATACATCAAATGTATTATTTAATAATATAAACGATGGTAATGCACCGTAAAATATACAAGCATCAGAATAACATCCCGTAAAGCCTGAAACGTGTTTACCGTATTTTTTACGGTGAATTTCTGGCAACCGCAGCTTCCAGTTTTTTAACCAGAAATTTAACAGGATTGTTTTTACAGTGTAGAGTATGAGACTGGGATTTTGGCTAGTTCTGATTAATTGGGTGAAGGACTGGATGAGGTGATGCTTTCAGGGAAATACAGAGGGCTGAAATAAAACTAATGAAAACACCACATGAACAATTAATTTAACTTTGAGATAAGTTAATCACAGTTACAAATAAAGCCATAAAGGAGAGTACCCACCTTTTCTCCTTCCATTTAATTCATAAAGAATGATGAAATATTCTACACAGTTCACAAGTGCTCTTACTCCTCAGCCCAAATGGGTCTTTTGTTCACACTCTGTGCCTGGTGCATAATCATATACTGTATCATGCAAAAACTAATCAAATTCACAATGCTCTGTGATCTGAGGCCAGATTCACAAAAATCTTAAGACATTTCATAAAATAAACTATAAGAAGCAAAATATTCTTAACTTTTTTGTTACAAATTTAAATTACAAATAAAACATAGTAGTTAAGAAGAACTTTATTCTTCAGAATGTTTTGTGAAACCTGCCCCTTATCATACCAATCTGAGGTAAAGGGGAAAAACAACTTTACAAAGAATTTTTTAGGAAAAGTTCATGTTTCAAGCAATGATACAAAATTGTTCAACACGAATGAAACAATACATTTTTAATGCACTTTTTATAGAGCTGATACTCACACAGATGACCAGCATATGATTTTCAATGTAACTACAAATACACAGAAAACACAATATACATTACAGAATGTAACTGAACAAAATATAGTTTACAAAGGCAGGCAAGTGATAGCATGTGCCTAAATTCAATGCAGTTTAAAATTAGATTAGAATGATATTGGTGATAATTATGTCAAATAATAAAAGATAAAAAAAATATAAAAAAATGTGAGAAAGACACTTTTTTGGAATTGTGTTGGTATAGGATGATTAATCGCAACACATTCCAAGAAAGTAACCTGTTTTAACATATGTGCTCCCTGAGACCTACATACAGTACAGTAAATGCAAAATGAAGTACACGTCTTCTGTGTGACTTGTATTCCTGTTTGTACTGTATGTGTTACAGTATTTTTAATTTCAGTCTCATAATCATAATGCGCATTTTAAATAACAGGTTGCACAAAATGTGGTGTGAAATCAGCTCTGCAACAGTTAGTATTATTCTGCTCTTTTTGAAACAACTGTTGCTTTAAATAAGCTGATGTCTGTTGTGAATAGCACCGCTAAATAATTCAAAACTGATATTTAAACAATATTTAGGTGACATGACCAATGTTAGATTAACATCACAGGATGTGAGGGAGTGGACCGTCCCTGTTGGCTAATCAGCACTGGCACTCATACACACACCCCAAACACTCCATTCATTTCCCTACTGCTATCGAGAGATTGACAAGTCATGCAAAACAGAAAGGTAGCACAGATTTCCTGATATTTACTCCCAGGTTTCTTCCCAATTTGGAATGCCCAATTCCCACTACTTAGTAGGTCCTCGTGGTGGCGTGGTTACTCACCTCAATCCAGGTGGCGGAGGACAAGTCTCAGTTGCCTCCACTTCTGAGACTGTCAATCCACACATCTTATCACGTGGCTCGTTTGGCATGACACCGCGGAGACTCACAGCATGTGGAGGCTCATGCTACTCTCCGCGATCCACGCACAACTTACCACACGCCCCATTGAGAGCGAGAACCCCTAATCGTGACCATGAGGAGGTTACCCCATGTGACTCTGCCCTCCCTAGCAACCAGGTCAATTTGGTTGCTTAGGAGACCTGGCTGGAGTCACTCAGCATGCCCTAGTCCCAGGTTTTAAGGTAATCTTATGAGAAGGTAAGCGGTGTCCTTATTAGGACGCTTTGTTATTTGTTAGACCTACAATTCAAGTTAGACATTTACTGTAGATGAAAGAAAAGTGTAATTTAGACACTCAATGTATGCAGCCTGCCTATGTTCTGTAGTCCTATAAATTGGTTAATCCATTGTCACAGTTTGTACCTAATTTTAATATAAATTGAATACAGTTGAAACTTGGACCATGCAACCACATTATGGTTACATTAGACCCCTGACATTACAATTGTTTGTTAAGGCAAAATCACACTTAATCACACATGGTACGATCCATATACAATGTTATTACAAGACCAGCTAGTGATTAAACAAATAACATTATGTATAAAACAGTACATCCTTTACAAAAGTCTCTGTAAACAAAAAAAGGATATTGTCCATTTGTCTGGCAGCACCAAGATCAACAGGGGACTTATGTTGAGCCACTGTCTTAAGAACTCTGTAGGATATTTCCTTAAATGCAAGCCACAGATGCTACATACGTTTTCAGAGTGTCCTGTTTCCTCAGACTCCTCTCAAGGCAGCTTGCATTTAAGGTTAAAACACTAAGGATTGACCCTTATTGCTTATTGTGTCTCTAGCTGAAGCACACAGGGCCGATGGTGAACCCAAACTCGTGACCGCTGTTGCCAGAGATTCCTATGTCATGTAGAGGAAGCAGGTCCATACCCTCAAACTGAAACACAGACTCCCGTGGTCCAGGATCCACTTCCTTTGCAGACTGGTACACCAGACACAAACACACATGTTGGTGCAGCTATCCTTATGAGGACTCTCCATAGACATAATGATTTTTATACTGTACGAACTATAGATTCTATCCCCTACCCCTAATCCTAACCCTCACAAAAAACGTTCTGAATTTTTACATTAAAAAAAACATAGTTTACTATGTTTTTTAAGCAATTTGAATTATGACACTAGAAATATCCTCATAAACCACATTTATAACATAATACCCTTGTAATTACAGTTTTTAACCTAAAAAAATTGTCCTCGTAAACCACCAAAACCCAACTACACCAGCAATAGTGTTTTAAACTGATTGTTAACTTATAATACTTAAAAATCAATATCAAATTGAATCGATTCACTGTTGAATCAAACAACAAATCTATCAAGAAAATTTCTGAAGCATATTTGCTTATTTAGGACCATTACAATTTTCTGAATTGTGACATAATTTTTTCACCCACAAATGTCATTACTGTAATGCAGGGGGAAAATCCCATTGTCACTGCTGTGAAAAAAATAAAAAAATAAAATTATTTAAATTGTATTTATACATCATGGTAGTATTTGTTGTTCTAAATATAATTTATGCTGATTTTAATTGGGGGAAAAAATAATTGCATCTTTATAGAATTATTTTCATTATTGTATTATGATAATGAAAATGAGATTTTCTCGTATTGCAGTAATGAGAATTTGAAGGTAAAATGTGCTTAAGTGCCATGAAGATGTCACAAAACAAAATAATAACAATAGTAATAAAAAGAGGCTTAATTTTGGTAATTCATAATATAATAATATAATAATATGCTTTTTTCTTTTGATTTCTTGGTGAAATATGATGTCAGCATTTTTTTTTCGTGACTTTCACCCAACAGAATCTGAATAAAATAATCTGTTATTATGTTATGTAAGACACCACATACCACACAATCCTGTAGTGCTCCTAAATAGCTCTGCTTTACAGAATCAGTGAGGAACTGGACCTGTCGCTGTGTCTGGCCTAGTCTGTGACCAGGGTAACAGGAGTATGTTACTCTCTGTTCTGCTCTGTTGCTCTGAAGTCTTAGAAACCGCAGCTGCACCACACTGAGGGCTGGATACTCAAACTGACCAAGGACAGATAGAAGAGTTTAGATGGTAAAATCGGAGGATGTACTTTACTGTGTGCAATGATAGGACTTCATAAAACTGAACATTTAACAATGAAGGGCAATCATTTTTATTGGTAATAAAAACCATGTTATGAACCTGGACACTAAGATGTGCAAAATTACAAAGGTATTAAAGAAATCCAAAAGTTCACCCCAAAAAAATAAAAATAAAAATTGTGTCTACAATAATCTACACACTCATGTAGCTCAAAACCCATATGAATTATAATATTTTTATTTTACATTAAACACAAAAGTAGTTATTTAGCCGAATGTCCAGGCTATTATTTTTCCTTACAAAAAAGTGGATAAGTCTCATGATGATTTTTGTGAGGAACGGACCAAACTTTAACCAAAAATCTTCTAATTTTAATTTTTGTGTGAAATATCCCTTTTTCAGATGAGATTGCCTCTCCAAACCAAAAACTAAGAGAAACTTAGACTCAACAGGAAGTTAAAAGCTCTATAGAACATTTGAATAACTCACTTTAAAGCCTCCCTCCAGTGAACTTAACCAAAAGAATTTGCTGATATTCCCTGAGTCATTCAGCCAAGCCCTTGTAGGCAGCTGTGGAAAATAAAAGGAGGACAAGAATTACATTTTGGTTCTTCGAGAAAAAAAAACAAAAAAACAAAAATGTTTTTCTTTTACAAGAGACACAAGAGTATGGTAGGACATTACATGTGCATCTCTGGGGTGAAGGCAGGTCTCTGCTCCTGACTCTGAAAAATTACAGTAGACCAAAAGAGCATCTAAAGGACTGCCTTGGTTTGGGTCAATGTAGTAGAAACCTGTAATGCAAGTTATGGAAGTATTCATTTAGCAGATGCTTCTATACAAAACCACTCACAGTAGGTGCTTGAGGTGTTGAGAAGTATTTCTTTATGTGTGTAAATATGCGTTTTAAAAGCTTTTTTAAAAAAAAACAAAAAAAAAACGTAATAGCTTGATGAGCTGAGTTTTCTGTCATTTGTTGAGGTATTTCCTATGAAACAGGAAGTTTGTACTAACATTGTTTGGACATCCCAAAGGGCTCAAAGGACTTTTAAAATACCCAATAGGCTGTAGTTACATCATTGCCATGAACCATGATTTGCTACTTGCTCAGATGAAGGTGGTATTAGGGGGAAGAACATTTTCATTTTAGAAAGCATCTGATTAGAAAAAAATCTGTGTAGTGCAAGAAAAGTCTTTAATATTTTTGGTCCGTTTGACCGTTTCCCAGAAGAGAAAGACTATACTTTTTAAATGCATACATTTGCTAAAAGTGAATGTTTAAGAGTACCCTTACATGGCCTCAAAACAAACACATATGGACTTTCAGCCACAAAACTCTAATTCTGATTTCATGGGGTCTAAACTCCTAAGGCACAACCACTTTACATTCCAGAGAAAAAATACAACTGCTTTGCCTGAGATAAGGCATTTTTTTCTCAGATAGCACAAATCGGATCATGGGCTAGAACAAACAAACAGAAAAATGCTTATGTGTCTATGAGCACTTGAGGTTTCTCTGATGAAAGATTAGGCTCTAACCGCTGGTGTAGTTGGGATGGCACAGCCATAGCTCCAGACAGGTGGAGGCTGGGTGCTGCTTACTGCCGTCTGGAGGGTCCACAAGCAGGCGGATGTCATGGTACAGAGAGTCCAGCAGTGTCTGAATCAGAGGGTAATTGTGCTTGTCTAAATTATACATCAGGTCCTTTTGGAGAAGAAAAAAAATTAAGACAAAGTCAATTATTGTGCATTGCTATGAAGGGTTTGAGAATAAGGGAGAAGCATTCTGTCTGTAACATTGTGTCATTGCAATTGCTGAAGATACTGTAAATAGCACATATTTTATATAAATGCCTGAATCAGGAATGTAAAAACAGAAATGACTAAAAATATAAAAGGAACAAGATAACATAAAGTAACTGTATCAAAATATCAGCAATGCAAAGAAGTGACAAGGCCCATTACACACATTTAAGACAAATTACCTTGATCTGGGTCAGGTTCACAGAAAGACCTGGAGGCCCAGCTGGCCCCGGTGGGCCCTATCACAGACAAACAAACAAACAGAAGGTTGAAAGCAAAAATCCAACCTGCTCTCATAGTAGAATCTGTGCTGGTTCACTTTTAAAGTCTGATGAGGTGTGGCATTAGTTTCCTTTATCAATAATGCTAGAAAAACTGCTTACTGGGAAGCCCCTCCTTCCACGGGGTCCAGGAGGCCCTTGATATCCCTTAAGTCCCTAAGATTTACATGAGATATGCAATTAATGTACAAAATGTAACAACTTTTTTTGTTGTTGTTTTTTCTTCTTCGATTAAATGTGATTTAATCTGCTTGCATTGCCTTTAATCTGCATGCAGTTTTACTGAAGTAATCTGGGTAGACTAAAGAAGTATTTTCACACTCTGTTCAAAATTACATTTCATACCTTGTCTCCAAACAAGCCCTGCAGGGTGGAGGAGATAAAACAAATACAAGAATTATGAAAAGACCTTCATGCTCATTAAAAAAAAAAAAAAAAAAAAAAAAAACTCTGGCTGCGATAAAGCATTTCACTATCATTGCTTGTGTCATTAAAATGCTTCCATATCTTGAAAGGACAATGAGCATGTAAATTAATCTGCTGTGGAACTGTGAAGTTAATACAGTTTGAGCTATGGATTTAAATAATTAGTTTGCTCTTAGTTTGCTGAAAAGTAAAGTAAAAACTTTCATATTCACCGGTAGTCCAGGAATTCCTGGTGTCCCACTGGGTCCAGCAGGGCCGATATTCCCCTTATGGAAAAGAACATTTACTGTAAAAAATATTTTGTAATGTAACATCTACGGTAAATTAAATTAGTTTAATTGAAGTCAAAAATGTTTAAAATATGACTTAGTCAACATGACACATTAGGTCACATAAACAAAAGGAGTTTTAAGGTTCAGATCAGGTAGCAATAAGGTAACAATGGTATACAGTATATATTTATTAATTTAGCAGACACTTTTATCCACAGCAGGTTAAAGCATCACCGTTTGATGTGAAAAATGATATTAAAAACAAAATAAAGTTTAATGAGATATTGTAGATTCCTTTGACAAGTGCAATAAAACGGGGATTTTTTTATTTTATTTTTGGCTCTTACCTGCTCCCCCTTTGGTCCTGGAGGTCCAGGAGGCCCAAGAGGACCCACACTCCCCTAAAGAGTACAAACACTCAGATAAGAGTGACTAACATGGAGTAGAATATCTGAAAACTGAATGGGCAGTGGACTCCACAGTGGACTTATTGGGTCTCATGTGAAAAAAAATATTTACCTTTAAGCCATCTTTTCCTGGTGGACCAAGTGTCCCCTGATCCCCTTTCTCACCCTATAATGGGACATTTAAGGTATTAATATCATTAATTCATTTTTAAGGAACAAAATAAATACAAAAATGAATCATCCTGTCAGTGCACATACTAAAACATACCTCTGCTCCTTTGACACCTTGGTCCCCGGGCTCTCCTCTCGGCCCTGGCATTCCCTGTTAAGCAGAAGGCATCATGTTTAGTTCACGGTTCATGATTATAAAGACAATTTGGACCTTTCAGCTCTGAACATATGTAGCATATTTACCATACTTCCTCCCCATCCAGGAAGTCCCTTCTCTCCCTCAACTCCTCTCTCCCCCTATTAACAATCAAGAAGAAAATCCTTAACAGTTCATGCCATGGCATTCTAAAATTAAACATCATTTGTTTGATTGCAATGTAAGAGCTGTTTGTAAAAGACCTTTTCCCCTCTTGGTCCTCTGATCCCCCTCAACCCTGCCTTGCCTCTTTTACCCTTTAGATAAAAAAATACAAATAAAAAAAGTTTATCAATCATAATAACCACAATTCTCCATATATGTTTCCAATATAGTATATACCATTCTGAGGCTTTATTCATTACATAGATTCTATTAAACTATGTTTCCAAATCTCTGAGAAAAAGCAAAGGTTTTGAGGGAATATCACAATTTTACCCTCCGTCCAATGTGACCCATTTTTCCTGGTGCTCCATTTCCGCCATCATCTCCCTAAAAAAATACATCAATAAGCCAATTCTTTTTCAAATGGAAAGTGCAGATAAGTAAATCTGTATCCTGAATGCTACGTCTAACACCTGACAGTGTACTCACATCTGACAGCAAGGACACTGGAATAGAAGAAGTTTTATTTTTGAAACCAGAGAGGGATTAAGACAAAAAAGGACATCACAACCTTACCTTCTCTCCTTTCATGCCTTCCTTTCCTTTAAGTCCTGGCTTACCAATGCGACCCTGTAAAAATCAAAACTCATTTAAGTGCCTGACGATCAAGCTGCACTGCCGAGTTGAAACATAAAGGCAGAATTACAATAAAGTAAGCACAATAAAATTAGGAAGTGTCTTTTCAACAATGAGACACTGCTGTCTCCTTGTTGTAAAGATGTAAACATGTACTTTTGTCTTAAAAAAATAAGTTCAACCAATAATCAAAATTCTGTCATCATTCACTCTTCTTCATGTTATACCATATTATTTCTTCCATGGGAAACAAAAGGAGTTATTTTGCAGAATGGCCAAGCTGCTCTTTAACATACAATGAAGATAGATTGTGACTCAAATGGTTGAGCTCCAAAAAAGACAAAAAAGTAGGAATGTCATAAAATATTGATTCATTGATTATTGATCGACACCTTATTTTCTAGATATGTTTTTAAGGCATCTATATATTAACATTAGCGTCTTGCGTAATAGCTTTGGAAGACCAAAACGGGGTGATATAACATTTACTGTACTTAATACTGAATGTTGTGAATCTAGTCACCATACATACAAAAGTTACGAAGGTTTTTGTACTTCTTAAAGAATGAACAGAGTGCGTTTGCAGGTTAGTGTATAAAAATGGTGTAACTGTGCAAACTGAAAGATTAGAAATGGAGACGTTTATTATGCAATTTCTCTGTATGTAGCCTTGAGTAGGTTTCATTCAAGCTGTCAAACCACAAAAAGACATACTTGTAACTGAAAATACACTCTGTAGGCTATTTCAAAGATACAACTACACAATATATCATCCAGTAATGGCTAGAGTAAATAATCTATTGTAAAAGATGAGGCGAGGAGCAGTTTTTCCTTCTTCAGGTGAGGCTTTATTTTCCCCTCTTGGCGACACCATTTACAGTTTACCTTCACACACTAAACTGACACTAACACACACAGCTTTCATAAATAAACTTTCACTTCTAGAAAAATCCTTGCTCTGGCTCGGCTCTGTCATATCCAGTCTCTCTCTCAACTGAGTGTTGTGTCGCTCTATTTATGCCGCTCTCCCCGTGCTCACTGAAATTAGAGACAGGTGTTAGACATAATTTAGCTCAGGTGTAAGCGCCCTTACCACTTTCTCTCTCCAGAGAGATGCTTGACCACGCCCCCGCTGCCACATATCCCCACCGCCCGACTCAGGCCGGGGCGACATCCGGCCTGCCTACCACTCCCCCCCCATTCCTGGAAAGGAAGTCGGCGACAGCCATCTGCGCCCCCGGTCTGTGGACCACCTTGAACTTAAACGGCTGAAGAGCCAGATACCAACGGGTGATCCGGGCGTTAGCATCTTTCATGCGGTGGAGCCACTGGAGTGGGGCGTGATCCGAGCAGAGGGTGAAGGCCCGCCCCAGCAGGTAGTATCGGAGAGTGAGGACCACCCACTTGATGGCGAGACACTCCTTTTCCACGGTGCTGTACTTAGTTTCCCTTAACGAGAGCTTACGGCTAATGTACAGCACCGGGCGCTCCTCCCCCCTCCACCACCTGCGAAAGTACGGCCCCCAGCCCCCTGTCTGAAGCATCTGTCTGTAAAACAAAAGGGAGAGAGAAGTCAGGTGAATGTAACAGCGGCCCCCCGCAAAGTGCGGCTTTAACTTGCGTGAACGCCCGTTGACACTGCTCCGTCCACTGGACCGGATCTGGAGCTCCCTTTTTAGTGAGATCAGTCAGCGGGCTGGTGACGTCCGAATAATTAGGCACAAACCTTCTATAATAGCCAGCCAGCCCCAGGAACTGTCTCACCCCCTTTTTGGTCTTGGGTCTCGGGCAGGTCGCAATCGCCGCCGTCTTGTCAATTTGGGGACGCACCTGCCCATGGCCCAAGTGGAACCCCAGATACCGTACCTCCACCCGTCCAATCGCGCACTTCTACGGGTTCGCTGTGAGTCCCGCTCGGCGCAGCGATCTCAGAACCGCCCTCAGATGTTGCATATGCCGCTGCCAATCATTGCTATAAATGATGATGTCATCTAAATAGGCAGCGGCGTAAGCTGAATGCGGCCTGAGGATTCGGTCCATGAGACGCTGAAACGTAGCCGGGGCTCCAAACAAACCGAACGGAAGTGTCACAAATTGGTGTAATCCAAACGGTGTGGAGAAGGCGGTTTTCTCATGGGAAATTGGTGTCAAGGGGATCTGCCAATAACCCTTCGTCAAATCCAATGTCGAATAAAAACGAGCAGTGCCCAACCGATCGAGCAACTCATCAACGCGAGGCATTGGATATGCATCAAATTTAGACACTGCGTTGACTTTCCTGTAATCCACACAGAATCGCACAGACCCGTTGCTCTTAGGCACTAGAACAACTGAACTGGACCAATCGCTGTGGGATTCTTCTATTACCCCCATAACAAGCATCGCATCCAATTCTTCCCGAACAATTTTCTTTTTGTGTTCGGGTAGTCGATAGGGGCGGCTACGTACCACCACCCCCGGCTCGGTCTCGATGTGGTGATGGATGAGGTTTGTACGTCCCGGTAGAGGGGAGAACACATCTGCAAACTCCTGTTGCAACTTAGCAACCTCCGCGAGTTGGCTCGGTGAGAGGTGGTCTCCGCAAGTGACCGGGGTGAACTGTTTATGTTTTGAACTCACCTCCGGTCCGAGCTCCGCCTTCTCGGGAACCACCGTAGCCAACGTCACGGGGACCGCCTCCCTCCACAATTTTAGGAGATTGAGGTGGTATATTTGACGTGCGTCCCCTCTATCAGTTCGTTTAACCTCATAATCGAGATCTCCCACTCGTCGTGTGACCTCAAAGGGTCCTTGCCACTTGGCGAGTAATTTAGAGCTCGATGTGGGAAGCAATACAAGCACTTTATCTCCCGGTGCAAATTCCCTTAGCTGAGCTCCCGTCATACAGTCGGCGCTGTCGTTCTTGAGCTTGGAGCAAATTCTCCTGTGTTAGTTGCCCCAAGGTGTGGAGTTTTGCTCTAAGATCAAGAACGTACTGAATTTCATTTTTACTGTTGGAAGGTCCTTCCTCCCAGGCCTCTCGCATTACATCAAGCACGCCGCGTGGGTGTCGCCCATACAGCAGCTCGAATGGGGAGAAGCTAGTGGAGGCTTGCGGGACCTCTCGTACTGCAAATAACAGGGGGTCGAGCCATTTATCCCAATTTCTAGAATCATCGTGCACGAACTTATGAATCATGTTTTTGAGGGTTTTATTAAATCATTCCACCAGGCCATCCGTTTGAGGAAGGTATACACTGGTGCGAATCGATTTCATATTTAATAACTTGTACAGTTCGCGTAGTGTTCGTGACATAAATGTTGTGCCTTGATCGGTGAGGATTTCTTTCGGAATCCCCACCCGGGAGATTATTTTGAAGAGTGCCTCCGCAACACTGCGTGCTGAGATGTTGCGAAGAGGCACTGCTTCCGGATATCGCGTTGCATAGTCCACTAGGACCAATACAAAGCGATGTCCGCGTGCTGACCGTTCTAATGGCCCGACGAGGTCCATTCCAATTCTCTCAAAGGGGACCTCGATCAGAGGGAGAGGGCGCAATGGCGCTTTTGGGGTGGCCGGTGGATTAACCAGCTGGCATTCGCGGCGTGCCGCACACCACCTGCGGACATCGCCGCCAATGCCCGGCCAATAGAAACGGGCTATTAGACGGTTCAGTGTTTTCCTTTCTCCTAGATGACCTGCCATGGGATTATAATGAGCCGCCTGGAATACCATTTCCCGACGGCTCCTTGGAATCAAAAGTTGGGTTGTATCCTCTTTGTGGAGTGTCCTGTGTCACTCGATACAACCGCTCATTTATAATTGCAAAATAGGGGTATGAAAGTGCGATGTCAGGCTGGAGTCGTTGACCATCGATGACACTCACTTGGTCAAAGGCGTGTTTGAGGGTTTCGTCTCGCGACTGCTCCAAAGGGAAATCCCCGTCAGGGAATTCCCTGAGAAGGGGAGGGGCTGCAGCCTCTCCCCCTCTCTCGTCATCATGACGTGGAGCTGTCGAGGACGGCCCCGGCTCCGCCTCCCCTGCCAGAGCATCGCACATCACACATCTCCCTATTTTCACACAGGACCCATCCGCGCAAATTCCCTTTAATAAAACTCTAAAATCAGGCTAATCAGTCCCCAAAATCAGCGGATGGGTGAGGCGGGAACTAACCGCAGCCTCCACTCTATGCTTTTTCCCCCGAAATTTAATTGTCAGGGTCACCACCGGATACTTGTGAATATCCCCGTGTACACACTTCACCTTCACCGTTTTGGATGTGACCAATGCCTCGGGTTGAACCAGGCGTTGGTGGATAGTGGTTTGATTACACCCGGTATCCACCAACGCTTGGTGAGTACCCCCCTTGATACTTACCGTATCCGGTACGCTCCGGCCCGGTCGGGGGCAGCCTGTGGGAGGTCAGAGACCCGCACCAACATCCCCAGCTCCATCAGAGGGCACTGATCTCGGAAGTGGCTCGGGTCTCCGCACCTCCAGCAGGCCGGCCCAGGCGCTACGCCCGCACTTGCGTCGGCGGGCGCCCCCCCCCTGAGGGGGAAGCGGTGGGACATTGGAGTAGGGGAAGGTGTCGCCTCCCACACCCGGGGAACTGGTCTCAGGGGCTGAGTTCCCCCTCGTCTGCGTGGGGCAGGAACGGGACCTGGAGAGAGAGCAGACGAGAGAGAGAGAGGGGAGGGGGAAGAAACAGAGGGAGGAGAGAAAACGTAGGAGGGATCTTCCGCCCTCGGGATCGCCACCATGTGGTCCTCTGCAAGTCGGATGGCTTCCTCCAACGATGCCGGGCGGTGGCACTGGACCCACTCCGCCGTCCCTTTTGGCAGTCGAACTATAAACTGTTCCAGTACCACCTGGTCGATAATTCCCTGGACGTCGCGATCCCCCGCTAGCAGCCATCTTCGGCAGGCGTCACGGAGCCGCTGGGCAAAGGCAAACGGGCAAACTCCGGAGTGCGACCAACCCATTGCAAGATGGCTCTTTTTAGATCTCCGTAGGCCAGGAGGCTCGACGCTGGCAGTTGTTGAGCCGCGAGCTGGACTTCCCCGGACAATAGTGGGATCAATCGGGCTGCCCATTGGCCGAGCGGCCAGCCCCAGATCTCGGCGTCTGTAATGCTGGCGGGGGTAACGGCGTGGGTGTGTCCGGGGTCACGACTGAGGATGCCCCCTGGCCGAGGAGGCTCCGGATTGGCTGCCGGTCCTCGGCTTGAGCATGCATGAGCTCGACAAACCTTGATCTTGTCGGAGCTCAAGAAGCGTTTGTTGGTGGTTCTGATGTAGGCTGGTGAGGGCTTGGAGGATCTCCGCCAACTGGGAGGACTCTACGGGACGACCTCCATCCATCTTCGACCCAAACTTCAATCCCGGGTTTCGGCACCTGTGTAAAAGATGAGGCGAGGAGCAGTTTTTCCTTCTTCAGGTGAGGCTTTATTTTCCCCTCTTGGCGACACCACTTTACAGTTTACCTTCACACACTAAACTGACAATAACACACACAGCTTTCATAAATAAACTTTCACTACTAGAAAAATCCTTGCTCTGGCTCGGCTCTGTTGTATCCAGTCT
This sequence comes from Myxocyprinus asiaticus, assembly GCF_019703515.2. NCBI lineage: Eukaryota > Metazoa > Chordata > Actinopteri > Cypriniformes > Catostomidae > Myxocyprinus > Myxocyprinus asiaticus. Next base: position 31,115,273 of record NC_059383.1, on the reverse strand, counting down.
CTCTCTCGACTGAGTGTTGTGTCGCTCTATTTATGCCGCTCTCCCCGTGCTCACTGAAATTAGAGACAGGTGTTAGACATAATTCAGCTCAGGTGTAAGCGCCCTTACTTTCTCTCTCCGGAGAGATGCTTGACCACGCCCCCGCTGCCACATCTATGTCCTTTGATAATGATTTGGCTGGAATTTAATGGTGGCACTGCAGAATTTTGAGCAACCTCCGAAGTCATAGCTGGGCGCTGCTGTCAGATGCCAAGAGGTGGCGGAGATGTGCGTACATTCAAAGAAAACAATTGTTTCTAATTTTAGAATGTGCCATGTGGTCCGGTCAATGCATGCCTACGTCAGAGTTGAAATGCTTTCAACTTTGGTCACATGACGAAGTGTCACTATCACAACTCCTTGCGTTTTCCCTCTCCGTCCTTCCAACGTGTCATCGCCATTAAAATCATTGCATTCGCTGCATTCTGTAACTCTAGTGTGTAAGCGCCCTAAGTTGCCGTGCTGCTCACATTTTACCAAAGTTGTGTTGATAAATATGTATGAAGAGACAAAGACTATTTTGAAACGAGTAGCCCTATTTATATCCAACGATACAATAAAAATGACGATATATCAATAATCATCAGGAAACATTTCTGATTAATGATGTGTGAAAAAGGTATCAATCCCAAGCCTATAAAAAAGCTCCATAAAAGTGGTCCATACAACTTGTGCACTATATTCTAAGTGTTCTGAAGCCAAAAAACAGCTTTGTGTGAGGAACAAACTGAAACTGAGTCATATTATCTGAAAATCTAAAACCACTTTATCCCTCAAATATCATTGATGCTTGCGTTCCAATCAAAACATTCAAACACATCACGATCGATCACAAGATGCACAAGAACTGATGATGTTTGACAATAAGGTCGAACCTCACACATCATGTTCCAATGAAGAAAGAAAATAAAGGTTTGGAATGACATTAGGGTGAGTAAACAATGACAAAATTTAGATTTCTAGGTGATCCATTCCTTCAGTAAGCACTGACCTCAGCTCCTGGTGGACCTGGTGAGCCCCTTGCCCCTGCCTCACCTGCTGTGCCCTGGGGTGTTAGATTCCAATTGATATAATAGTGTTAATCAATCACTGCAAACTAACTGTACCACAGTACATATGTATATGTAGCAAAAACCCAAAGGTCAGAGCATCTGATTGAACAACTTTTTAAAAGAAAAAGTCTTGATTATAATTGTCTGTACCTCTAAACCAGGCAGTCCCGGTGGTCCCTGTATGCCTTGATGCCCATTTGGTCCCTAAAGAAAGAGATGCCTTTATTTTGAACATGTAGTGGGTTTAAAGTTTGTTTTTGTTTGTTTTTTTAAGAAGAAGCAATCATCTCAGATGATCATCACAGAAAAGTCCATTACATATTCACCTCCATCCCTGGTTCTCCTTTATCTCCTGGATCTCCTTTCTCCCCTCCAGGTCCAGGGAGACCTTTAGAGCCCAAAGCCCCCTCTAGACCAACCGGGCCAACTCCACCCTATGGGCCAAGATAAGAACATAAATAAGCTACGGTAGATAAAATATATTTGTTATTCGCCATTGTTCCTGTTGTTTCTGACAGACACCACTGCTTTGTTAAATGATAACACTCCATAAGAGTAGAACATTTTATTTTACCATTATAATTGGCTTATAGTACAGAACAGCTTTACATTTAACTGTGAAGTGTTAAATAATTTGGGCAATAAATGTAAAGCTAAGCTAAGGGAGGAAGGTAAATCCAGAAGAGCTTTACCTGTGTCCCACCTTTGCCTGTGTCACCTATCACACCTTTGGGACCTGGACTTCCCTAATTTAGAGCACAAACATAGAGTGAAGATAAGCAAAATGTTAAAAACATATTCATAAGTGTACACATCCAAAGAAATCCATTACAATATAACAAAGAAATTGTCCATATTATGTGATTTTTTCAGAATGTATTAACAGGTATAAACGTGTTTTTAAGTGGATAAGAACCTTTGGTCCAGCATTTCCTGGCTCACCAGGTAAACCATTGGGCCCAGCTTCTCCCTAAAAGAGAAGCTGAGTGTTAGACCAAGACAAAAATTTAAACAATTTCCCAAGACACTTGATAAGTGCATTCAAACATGGTACCTTGCTTCCAGGAGGTCCATCTAGCCCCACCAGTCCTGCATGACCTGGTCCACCCTGAAAAACAATCAAACAGACATTTTATCATCACACTTGACATTATTTAAATCATTCTCTTGTGAAATACTCATATGTCAATCAGATCATTGAGTATGATGGTCAACTCTAGTACAAGAAAACTGATATCACTCACCTCTACACCTTTCAGACCAGCATTTCCAACCCCACCCATGAAACCAGGCTCCCCCTGACACAAAAATGATCAAACACATTCGATAAACATTGCAACAAAAATTACACCGTAACAATAAAAACAACATATTTCAACTGCAGTATAAAAACATAAACTTCAGATTCTTTATTTCAATAACATTTATTTCAACATTTATTAAAAAAATTATGCAATATAGCATAAATAGAAAAACAATATTGTGAAATGCTTATCTGTACTCACCTGCAGTCCAGTCTGGCCCTTGGCTCCCTTGAGCCCCTTTTCTCCCTGTTTCCCCACATCTCCCCATGGCCCCTCTATACCAGTAAAGCCCAGTGGCCCAATATTACCCTGAGAAAAAACAAAACAACAATTAATGCTGCATGAATTTAGTTTACTGGTGATGTATTCATATTTCAATTCAATTCAGTTTTCTAAATTCACACTATGGGTATAAAAGGTGAATTACCTTTTCTCCTTTAGGGCCGGGGTCACCAGCAATACCAACTAGACCAGTGTCACCCTTTATCAAAAGTAGAACAGCAAAATTACTCTTTTATAAAATGGCATATTACACAAGACAGATGGACTTTGTTTAGGAAAATTGTACAGACATTAAATAATACAAATATTATTTTCCTCACCTCACTGCCTGCTGGGCCTGGTGGACCCATTAGACCTTTAGCACCAGAAGGGCCAATGTCTCCTTTTTGTCCCTGAACACCAAACATTCCACTGGAACCTTTGTCCCCCTGACAGGCCAAAAAAAAACCCAACACTAATATAACCTTTATCAAAAGGTTAGGAAAAGCATAAATGTTAATTTTGCCAAGCAACCATTATTAATAACAATGTTTTTAACCATTAAAAAATTCTGTCACCTGACCTTATCACCTTTCCTTCCAGAAGAACCCTCCACACCTGCTGGACCAGGTGGACCCTGAAAAAAAATGTAATCAACTTAATAAGAAACTACATGACTTGGGGCCCTATTTAAAGAGCGCTAGTGCTAAGTGCAGCACTATGCCATAAGTTATATGCGCAAAGTCAATGGGCATTGGCATGAAGTTTTGGTATTTTCGTGCAAGCATGCACTAAGTCTATGCGCAAGTGGGTTTGGCCAAATCACGTGTGCAACACGCAAATGGGCTGGATCAAGTGCAATTTAATTCTGAGGTTCTTCTCTGGGTTTTCCACCATCTGCATCCTATTATAAAGTCCATACCCTCTCAAGCACCAGCAACATAAACAAAGACAGCACATTCATAAGAGGTTGTAAGTGTAATTGACTGTATGCAATGAATTTGAAGAAATGTACGTTCTTTTGTGCATTAACTGCGTTCTTGACAAATGTCTTGCATATTTCTATGACAGTGACATGCTCTTTTTATACACATAGAAAATGTGATTTACTTCAGTATTTGGATGTACGCTCCATTAAATTATAGAGAATGTAAGTATTATTAATCATTTTCATCTACTGATACACAAATCATGGCTAGTATTAACAGTAATTGTATCGGGATTCAGGACGCACTTCACTTCTACCGGTCAATTTTGATTTAACATTTTTTTTTTTTAAATTCAATGAAAATGTATTCAAACACGAAAAAATTAAACCAAAAAATAAAATAAAATAAAAAAATGTCTAAATTCAAATTACACTTCAAACTAAATTAAAATATAATCAAAATAACGAAGTGGCCAAAAAAATCGTATATAACGACCTTCCCAAATCCAAACATTTTACCTTCTTCAACTTCTTTTGCAGTGACTTAAAAATCACTCGATAACAAGTGGAAAAATGCCAATACAAATTAGATCATAAATACAATTGTAAATATAAACATAATAATAATAATAATAATAATAATAATTTTAATGAATATTATTATTAATAATATTAAAATATTATTATTATTATTGAAAAAAATAAACCATGATCTAAAGATAATTTAACACAAATCTCATAAATATTTGTTTCATAAAGAGGCCACAACAGAGATTCCACTGTATATTCAGAGTTTAGACATGAACTTGGATCTCCAAACTGCAATTGCAAGCTCTGAGTTAAGACATGGTTTTCACATTTCTTAGCGCAATAACCTATTTCTCAGGAAAATAACAAATTGCGTTTTGCGTCACGTCATTAACATATAATACACCCACTCTCGTGAAAATTGGATAAGACGTTGTGCACAGCCGTTGCTCCTAGCACTGTGCTTTACGCACTCACGAAAATAGAGCCCTAGATGTTATTAAAGACCCAAATGGCTTGACAAGTGCTATTTCCTATTAACCCTATAATGATGTGTGTATCAAATATGATACACGTTTGACGGCTCCTGTTTCACTCTCTGTTCAAGCTGTCAAGCCAAAACACCTATGGTATGTAAGTTTCACATATTTATGGCATCATCTAGTGGTTATTTGTGAAAAAAAAAAAGTTGTTTCAGTGTTTATATCAATCTATTTAAAATGGCGGCAGAGTTGTGCGAAAAGTGACTCTTATGTTGGGATAAATGACAGCTTATTTTAATAAAGTAAAAGTGACAGTAACGATTATATTGTTACTGGTATTTTAAAATGAGTATTTGCCGAATATAAGCAACTTGTGCTTGGTTAAATTTTTATTGGAAAAGCCAGCTGAAATCCATATGTATCAAATATGATACAACAGGCTTTTGAGGTATATCTCTCAATCACCATTACATTCTATTCATGCCCACCACAAAAAAAAAAAAAAAAAAAAAGATCACAGAGCTTTGAAAATTCTGGCATATACTTTTAATAAGATATATTTAAATTGTGAACTAATATTTTCTATTGTCATATATGCAGTCTGCTCAGTCATTATAAAGATCTCATTATTTTACATTACAAGCTATTATGATGTCATCTTACCATAAGTTCCTGAGACCCAGCAAAAAAAGTTTTACAATTTCCCTTTTTAAAAAGTCAATATAGTGTTTAGTGCATAAAATAAATATGATAAAAATTGTTTATTGAAAAAAACTTTTATTGTATATAAAAAATATTGTATTTGATGTGCTGAATTGAACTGTGATACATTTCAGTCCATATTTATAGACCAAGGAGAGGAAGCTGTCATGGCCAAACTCTCAAACATTTGGTAAAAATGTCCTACACAAAAAAGAATTGCTGGGCCTCAGAAGGATAATAACCTTTAAAGCCTAATGTATCAAATATTATACATAAAAACCAACAACAAAAACATGAGCAATATATATATATTTTTTCCCAATTTCTTTTTATAGTTTGTCTAATGGTACTAAACACAGTTTAATGTCAAAAAATTTGAATTTTCTGACAATTCTTTCATATGTCAGGCTCTACAGGGTTAATACAGGAAGTTGGGGCGAGACATATCAAAGGGTATGGTATTAGTGGGTGGGATATTTGTCAGGGTTTGTGTAGGGATGAGGCAAGAGAGAGGATCCAAATGCAGAACTTTTAATGATCAGCAAACAGAAGGAGGTAACTCAATGAAGAAGGTAAACATAAACTCAACAGCAGTATGCTGGCTTACAACACTCTACAAAGAAACAAGTACCAACCAAGGCACAAGAGGGCATATATGCACACAAGGGCTAACAAGACGATGAGGAACACCTGTAATACATTTAGGGCAAAGGACAGGAAGATAGACATAACAGAGGAACAACTTCAAACTAAAAATCTATTGGGGGAAAACAGGAATGACGTGACAATATTCTTATTCAAGAGAGCATTTTATAGGCCAGAAACTTCTATATGGCAAGTGCAAGACCATTAATATCAACTGTCATTACCAGTAATATTTTTGGTCCGTTATCCCAGAGGATATATACCATAAACTAAATGTGTATATTTGCTATATTTTTTACTTTAAGCAAATACGTGGCCTTAAAGCACAGATTAAACACCAAAAAACTTAAATGTTATTCTAAGGATATAATGGTATGTTTATCTGTGCAATCTAACCTGTGGTCCTTCCAATCCGAGAGGCCCATCATCTCCAGGGGGGCCCATAATTCCCTGTACATTTAAAGAAAATTGTAGTCATTTCATAATTAAGCTTTTATGCAAGCACGATTCTCTAAAAGTCTCAATCTCTCATTACTCTAATCACCTTCTCTCCTTTCACCCCAGCTGCACCTGGCATCCCATCTGCCCCCTGAGGACCCTGAAGAAAGAAATTAAGCTATTTTAATCTCATGTCTTTCAATGTCCTTCATGTAATGAACCTCTTAAAATCAATCATCATGAACGGAAGGGAGGGTTATCACTTACTGGAATCCCCGGGGGCCCATTGGGTCCAGTTTCCCCTGAGGGTCCTTTACTTCCACGGGGTCCTGGTTTTCCAATGACCCCACTGACACCCTGAAGTCCTGGAGGACCCTATAGTAGACAATTAATCATATCAAATCAGTTTTAAAATGTATCATTTAAAATTAACAGTGAAATAAAGATATAATTTAATTGCTGTGAAAGAGCTGATTGTGTGCTCACACATGGTCCATCTGTTCCCTGAGGCCCGGGATCTCCCTGACGGCCCTACAAAGATGTAATACATTGTTGACAATTTAAGGGAATAAATAGAGCACTTTAGATTGTAACATTTTATGAGAAATCAAACTCCACTGAACCAGAAAGGTCACAACAAGATCTTCTTTTTTGACATTTTATATTTTCTTTTTATTTTGAGTAGTGGTAAATATACCTGTGGTCCTGGTAGGCCTTTTTCTCCTACTGGACCAGGGGGACCCTAAATTATACACATAAAGGTTGCGAATATTAGTCATCACAACACACAAATGAAACAGTATTACAGCAGTGGCACCTGAACTACATTTTTCCTGAACATGGTTCCTGAAATCTAATCCTAACTGATCTTAATCTTGTTACAAAACAATTATATTTATGATCTGCTTGATTTAAGATCAATGTGGTTGCAACAGATCCCTTAGATACTTACTGGGGGTCCAGGCTTGCCAACAGGTCCAGGAGGCCCTCTTTGACCTGGCTTTCCCTATGAGAAAGACAAATTTCTTAATTTACTGAACTGTATCTGAAGTTACTACTCATGATAATCTTTTTTAGGTGACTGGATTTGCATAATACAATCACATATTGTTGTTTTTGTGTGATGGATAAAGTTAAAGGAAGTGATTTGTTATTACTCTCTCTCCACTGTGGCCTGGTCTTCCTCTAATGCCCATGTTTCCTGGGAAACCCTTTGAGAGAACATGCACAGAGTAAGCTGGCCATATCAAAACATCAACCTCATGCATCAGTCTCCTCATTGTCTCTATAAAAGCCCTGTAGAAGGGTTACTTACATACATGCCAACAGGGCCCTGTGGTCCCTCGGCTCCTGTCTTTCCAGTGAAACCCTGTGAGAGATAAACACACACAAACACATCAAGAAAATTCATCAGTACATGAACAGTCTGAGAGCACACAAACAAACAAATAAGAAACATACCCTCTCTCCCTGTGGTCCTGGACTACCCATGGGCCCTTCTAGTCCAGGAGGACCCTGTCATCGAAACAAATATTAATCCCTAGAGATAAATTTTGTTTTTTTCATGTTCAAAATCGATGAAACTAATGTGTTGGCCTAATGACTTAACTTAATAAACTCCTCTCTGCTCATGAATAGGCAAAATTAATCACACAGACATTGCAATTGAAGATTAAAAACAAGCAAATAGCGGTGTAACATGACTCTGAAGTGGGTAAAAAAAAAATTAAAAAGACATTTTTAGATTTAAGTCTATACCTTTTACAGTTGCCATACAGCACATACAGTATGCCATGTCCAATTTATATATTTGAAACTTATGTTGTATGGTATATGGTTAAGATAAATGATAGTGCTACTAGTAATTACACTTTAGATTTCTTTGTTTCTTTTGTGTACATTTTCTATTAGATACTGTAAATACAGATGCAGATCAAACCTTACTCTTTTGAGTGACTGAAAAAGTATAAAAAGAAAAAGTACTTTTACAGGGTCAAAAGTTGTGTTGTTAAACAGCTCAGACACAACAGTAGCTGCTAAGCTGATCTATGTTTGTAAATATGCCTTGTAGTCTGTACAGTTTCTTCAGCATCCCATAAGCTTATAACCTTTTCTTTTGAGAATGCAAGACTGCTTAAAAGGTCAAGAGTCTAGTTACAAGGCAAGTTACACAAACAACAGCTGATTCAAAGACCTAAATATGCTTTGATCGTTATTTTGTCTGTGCTCCTCTGTTTGTACGAGAGTGTGAGTGTTGTCATGCATACAGTATATGTGTATAGATGTATTTGAGTGAATAAAAGATGATTTATGAGGTGAAAGTGATCACAGATTAGTCCTGAAAATCCATAGTGCTTTGCTTTGAGGAGGCAGTGGGTGCTTCAAATGTACATCCTCTTAAATCCTCTAAAATGTGCATCCTCTTTTCTTTTCCTTGCTTCCATTCCTTGCATCCTAGCTCCACCTTGCATCCTTACGAAACGAGGAAGGGATGCAAGGAAAGGAAATGAGGACAGAGGAATCGAAGCAACCTCAACCTCAGATGTCACTTCATTTACATTTACATTTACATTTATTCATTTGGCAGACGCTTTTATCCAAAGCGACTTACAAAAGAGGAAAACATAAGCGAATCATCTTAGGAGACAGTGGTATGAAAAGTGCTGTATTACAAAGTATCACTATCATCATAATAGTATTTTTAATGACTGGTTAAGTGCTCATGGAAGCGCCGCTTTTATGCAGCTGCGTAAAACCTCGGAACGCTTGCAGTTATGTTGTTGAAATTGATTAGTTAATATATTAATCTTTAGAATAAAAGATTCACTGTTGAAGTATGTGATAATCTTTGGTTTATTTGAACTGCGAAGCTGAAATATGAATTAAAACAGTTGCGCCAGATGTGAAGGGGGAGGAGAATTTATGCGTGCATCAAGTGCTTCAACAAAAAAGACTTCCGGACAGGATCCACCTGTGCATCCCCACTTAAACCTCCATGATAAGCTTCCTCTGTCCTCCGTCCTTGCCTCCTTGTGGTGCAGTAAGAGAATTGATATTTCTTTAATGATGGCAGACTTTGATCGGTTTCCAGGTCATGGGCTCGAGGACGGAGGAGCGAGGATATGAGGAAGCATCAATAAGGGCATTGAGAAGCACCCAAATTCTTCCAGCAGGAAGGGGATACAGCATTCTGTTTCATTCCTACTGACCCCCAGAGGCAGTGTTATGTCCTAGTGGATTATCGCCACACCAGCCATTCTTAATGTGATTTCCGCTTAGCGTTTTTTAATATTTTGTATTACATCCACTTGGAGAATCCGTTTGATTTGAAGTCATTATTTGTGCATTTCCAAATAAGGTATTCAGGCACAGCTAGTAAACTCTAAAATAATTTTAAAGACATGTAAGTGGCATTGAGAGGGAATAGGGAAGAAAACTCACCATAGACCCTGGTTGTCCTTTCTGACCAGGTTCTCCAAGAATACCTTGCAATCCCTAAGGTTTGAGAAATCAACCAAGATTGAGAAACCTCAAAAGACTGTGTGTTCAAGTGTGTAGCAGAGTGTGAAGTATATTTTTCTGCTGCCACCATTGATCATTACTCTCACTGCCTACTGCATTTTACTGGAGTCATTTATGGCTGGTGGGGTGCAAATGAAACTTTGACAAGCAGCACAAAACACTGCTGCCCATTAAACTCCAGCAAAAGGCTTCATTTATTTGTATAACCTCTTTATGATTCATAAAAGGCGTAGCCCATTTTCTATAAGATGTGATCTTAGTTTTTATTTTATCAGGAGCAGGAGTTCTGCATCAGGACTGCACTCTGTGCTCATTTCACTGCCAAAAACTACTCTTTTTAAGGCAAATAGTATGTTAAAAAAAGTTAGTTAGAGGTGTTCAACATAAAAGCTTAGCAATGATGTCTAAATAATTTCAGCCCAATGGCTAAAGAATGCACTACTAACAATATAAAAACAATATAATCTTTAAAACCATTGGTTGGTGGGCTGCTCTGCAAAGAGTACTGAACCCACCATTGGTCCTTTACTTCCTGTATTACCGAGAAGGCCTTGCAGTCCCTGGAGCACAAGAAAAAACATTGAGAATTTTGGACTTATTACAGATCGTAACTTTTTTACTGTCACATGCAACATGAAATGACGGTTAAAATAATCTCCCGAAGAAACACTGACAAAAAGTACCATGGTACCGTCACTGTACTTTTTGTACAATTAGAACTATTTAAACCATTCTGTTTTATTTACTGGCACACCTGGAGGACTATTTTTAGAATTATTTCAACTTTTGGCATTTACAACATAAACTGTATAATACTCTATTTTAAAAATGATATTCTAGTAGTGTCATCTTTTAAACAAATGATGAGTTAACTGGAACATGCCCTTCATTTGAGATGACATGCTTTTACAAAAGTGACCATTACTATTAATTAATGGGTAATGAATGTTTAAAAGTGAATATTAAAAATTTAAAATTAGAATGGAACAGCTAATCATGTAACATTTTCACGTCCTCTCACAATAGCCTCTGTCTTAAATTTACAGCACTGTACATGCAGAAATGTAAAAATTATGTTTTTACAGTTATCATGGTATTAGAATATAGAATGGGAACCTGTGTACCAGGCTTTCCTTCAGCTCCGACAGGTCCTGGTGGGCCAGGAAAACCCTACAATAAACACCAACAGTACTGACATCATCAACATTCTACACAAAATACTTACTTAATCTGAGGTGGTAAGGATTCTGTCTGTGTGTATTTCTTAGTAATGGACACTTACAGGAGGTCCAGGCATGCCAGTGTGACCCCTCTGCCCTGTTCGACCCTTAAAATGAGACATGCATTTAGACTTCATTAAAAAACAAAATCACAACGCTCAGCTAGGCATGTACTTTGATTGTAATACTATAAAGCTAATAGACCTTATTCACAGCAGTGCACAGTAGCACCATCTTTCATTCTTTTTAACAGGAATGAAAATGAAGCTGTGAAGGATAGACTTACCATCTCTTCAATGGCACATATGGTATAAAGCTGTATAAAGCTCCAAGATCCCATTCGATTTTCCACAACTCATGTTGTCTGGAGTTTTTTTTTGTGGACTGAATGTTGGAAAGATATTTTTTTCAATGATTTGTCTGTGGAATGATCCAAAAACACTTTAAACTGCAGTATAGCCAATTGAAGAGACTATACTGTACATCTGTCCCTCACAGCCTCGTTGTCATTACCATCAAAAATCAAATATGCCGCTATCAATAAGGTCTAGACCTGTAATATATGACAGCATAACTATTATGATAAAATATGATAAATAGAAGTGTGTTACCTTTAGGCCTCTGGGACCAGGCTTTCCAGGGAGGCCTTCAAAACCTCTGCTCCCCTTCAGTAAAATTGAATATTTCACATGAGTGATATTGGTAAAGTAATCTCAAATTATAATCTACTAAAGATTTCATAATTTGAGACACTGTCATTTTAAATCTCAGTAGTAAAGCGCAAGCCTGACCTTTGACCCCTCTTTGCCCACTTTGCCATGTGGACCCGCCTCTCCATCTTCTCCCTGTGTGTGAGGAAATAGTGTTATGACTCTTAAGAAAACATGTTACATTAAACATGTAAAAGAGTAAAAGGTTGTGTATATTTCTGGTACTTCTTCAAGACTTCATGAAATTACTTGAAGTGTGCAGCTTTCTTTCCTTTTTGATGCATTTCCTATTGAAACAGTAAGTTTGGATGGAATATTTCAAATGTATACATACTGTATATACTGTATATATATATATATATATATATATATATATATATATATATATATATATATATATATATACACACTACTGGTCAAAAGTTTTGAAACACTTACTCATTCTTTATTATAATTTTTTTTTTCACATTTTAGAATAATAGTAAAGTCATTAAAACTATGGAATAACATAAATGGAACTATGGGAATTATGTTGTGACTAAACAAAATCCAAAATAAATCACAACTGTGTTATATTTTAGCATCTTCAAAGTACTCACCCTTTGCCTAGAATTTTCAGAAATTTACTCTTGACATTTTCTCAACCAACTTCTTGAGGTATAACCCTGGGATATTTTTTAAACAGTATTGAAGGAGTTCCCATCTATATGCCGGGCACTTATTGGCTGCTTTTCTTTATTATTTGGTCCAAGTCATCAATTTCAAAAAAAAAAAATTTTTTTAATTACATTTTAGATTTATAATGAAATAAATTAATATGGTGGCACAATTATATTTTTGTCTACAAAATTAATTTCAAACATTTTAGCATATGCCTTCAGATCAAAAGATTCTTAAGATCATGAGAAACATTTCGGTCAAGTGTTTCAAAACTTTTGACTGGTAGTTTATGTGTGTGGGTATATATATATATATATATATATAAAATAATTTTGTGAAACATCTTATGTGCCTAAGAATTTTGTACAGTACTGTATATATATATATAATTGCTTGTATAATAATTATTATTTTTTTTTTAATAGCCAATAGTCTTTGGTTATCTTTTAACCATGAACCATTTGCTATTTCCTAGTCGGTTGCAGGTGGTATTAAAGGGAGGGACATTTTCATTCTATAGATCATTTGATTGGATAAATATCTGTGTAGTGCAAGATGATTCATCAATATTTTTGGTTTGTTTTCATGGAATATGAAGACTGTAAATTTTAAATGTGCATATCTGCTAAAATAAAAATTTTGTCAACATTTAGGTGTACACTAGTATATAGATGGTCTCAAAGTTAATGCACATGGACTAAAACTCTAACATTGATTTCATGGGGTCTTTAATTACAGTTACAATTCAGTTACAATTGAAAATTCTGATATAACAAATATTAAAATAGACTCTATTATGAAATACACCTTTAATTTCAAAAAAGGAAAATTAATATCATAATAATCTCATACCTTAATCCCTTGTAGTCCTGGCTGACCTCTGATGCCTGGGAAACCAGGAAAACCTGTTGGCCCCTGCTCACCTTGAATGCCCTGTACCCCTGGCGCCCCTCTAGCACCCTGGGAGGAAGATATAATTTTTGTCTGCTATCAAGAGGGTATCAATCTATTAAATTATCTTAATTTATGGCATAAAAAATATGGAATATTTACTTTGTTTCCTTTAGGTCCACTGTCTCCCTGGTCTCCATCAGGTCCTCTGTTACCCTTACAAGACAGTAAAGTCATTAAAGCCAAGTAAAAACTCAGGTGTGTAGTCAAGACAGGTAAACATGGATATACCATGAGCTTACTTTGATACCAGTAAAACCTTTAGGACCTTGTATTCCTAACGCACCCTAAAATATAAAACATACAATAATCAGAATAACACGGACAAAAACAACAACAATCAGAACATTGGTAACAAATAAATGTCAGGATTCCTTGATAAAGATTGCTTGAGAGATAAAATTGCTAAAAACTGAATCTATCTATTTTGGTCCCGGAAGTCTAACATGTCATATACCAGGTTGTGGCCAAGTAAGCCTATGTTGGCTGACCACTTAAAGTGTGGACTGATAAAAACTGCCCTTGAACCATCAGATTTTAGACTGAATTTGGCTTTTACCATTAGTCCTTCAAATCCTGGCCCGCCTCGGAGGCCAAATGGCCCTGCAGGTCCCTGTGAAAGGGTAATGTAAGGTGTAAATGTAAAAGGACATGTAGCAGGTTTGTGTTCAGATATATAGACTGGCTTCAGTGATTGGCAGTGTTAGTCATTCTCAGTTTTGATGATCAAAGTAATTTAAAATAATTATATTTCAGACTAAGGGAAGTGTACATGTGCTTACAGGCTCTCCTTTTGGGCCAAGTAAACCCTCCCTGCCTGGCAGCCCCTAGTGGAGAGTCATAGAAACACAATAATATAGGTCACATTCAAGTCATAATTCACTGTTCTAATCTTTGACTATTAAATGTTATAAAAATACTAAAGAGTTAATTGAAAAAATTGCAGTTCATGAGGTCATTTTATTTGCCTGGTTATCCCGAATCATTATAGGTTCTATTAATTAAGAAGAAGACTCTCACCTGTGGGCCCCTGTGCCCTGAAGGTCCAATCTGTCCCTCCAATCCTTGAGGACCCTAATAATGATATATATGTTTAATAGAGGTCAGTGTTGGGAGTAACATGTTACAAGTAGCACATTTGATCAGAATACTTTGTGGAAGTAATGAGTAACATATTAATTTTTGAATTCACTTTTTCAAATATGTCACATTACAATGTTTTAAATACTGTAAGTAACAAGTAACTTTGAGGTGCCCCAAATAACACACCAGTGGACCCGAAGGGCCAATAGCTCCTGCAGGTCCAGACTCCCCCTGAAAAGTAACACAGAAACTGTTTGTATGTCATGAACCATTTGAGTGGATTGTCTAGTGTGATGACAGACTGATGCTTTACAGAACATGGACAGTACAAAGAGAAATGCTTAACACTCACACGAGATCCATTAGGGCCCTGGACACCAACCACACCAGTCCAACCCGGAGCTCCCTGCAAAAATGTAATACACATTAGAGAATATATAATGGACAAATTATATTTGAATGTAACAAACTACAGTATATTACCAAAGAAACGCATTTGACAAAGAAAGCTTAAAAGGTAGTGTGAATGCTAGATTTCCTTGACCTGGCTCTAAAGTAACATTCTGTTTTACTTACTGGCGCACCTGGAGGACCTGGTGGTCCATCCATTCCATCATCCCCCTGTAAATGTTAACAGTAACAGATAAAGTCATTTGTATCCTATATGCTAAGCAATATGTACACCTGTGAATTTAATAAATAAATGTTAAGTATATAGTGTTTTGTAGTTAGATATTACGGCTTCACTTACATCTGGCCCCGGAGGCCCTTTAGTGCCCTCAATCCCTCTGATGCCGCGTGGTCCCTGAAGATGAATTAAAATACATCAGACAATTTGCTGAAAATTAATATTAGGCTATTATCGTTATGATAAATTATAAAACTAACTGTATACATTTAAAACACATACAAAGCCAGATGTAATTATGAAGTAATTGTCATTATGTATTCTAATCACTCACAGCTTCTATCAATAATGGTGTAATTATAGCTAGATGTAACTTTAAGACTTACAGGAGGGCCGACAGGACCAGGTGGGCCAGATGCTCCTTTTGAACCCTGCAAATATTAACGACAGGTTGCATAATTCCATACACACTCACAATTACTTAACAGTCTTCCGAGGATAATGCAAATTGAGATTATATAAATGCGTAAAATTGTAAATCAAGTCCACATGTAATAGTTCTTTGCCTGACCATGAGATGGTGATAGATACAATTATCTTAAACAATTCACCCTAAACATAAGGTGTTGCATTTAATGACTGTTTAATCATGGCTTACTTTCTCACCGGCTTTTCCCATATCTCCACATGGACCCTCTGCTCCAATAAGGCCCTGCCACGAGAACAGTGTAAGTCCTCAGGTAAACAGAAAGTTTCAAAAAGTTTCAAAAAGTAACTAATTACTTATTAGTCTTTCAGTGAACAATTTTAACCAAAGCAAATTTCAAAGTACACAATAGTTTTTATTTCAGAGATGATAAATGGACACCATTCCCAGAATTAAACATAATTAATCAGGTCATGACAGTGTAGCATAATACTATTTGAAACTTTAATTGTTACATAATGCCTACGGTTTCACTTAATGTTAAAAAATAGTAGGCAATATTCAGTGTATCCTGTGCAGTATACTTCCATAAGTTATAAGCTGGTATTCAGTTCTGAACATAGCTTGTGTGTCACGTTCGAGGGCACAATGGTGATAGTTTATGAAAATGATAGTTTCCATTGAGGGGTTTGAACCTACAATCTTTTAGGTTACAAGGTTACAACCAAACTTTCACCAATACACCACACCACACTACCAATAACTATCTTACCTCCTCTCCTTTCTCTCCAGGTGAGCCTGATTCTCCTTTATAGCCCAGAGGACCCTGTATTTCAGAGTAAAACTGTTGCTAAACCCAAAGCATCATGAAACTCATCACAATAAAGTACTTCCAGGCCAGGACACAAACATAAATAGCTTATCTCTGCCAAAATGAAGCAGACTAGACCACAGAGTCACAAAAGCCACATGTGTGTTGTGCTACATGTATCAAAAAATTATGCGGATATATTGAACATGGTTTGACCTTTGATCCTGGAATTCCTGGAGGGCCTTGAGGTCCATCCAGTCCGTTCTCTCCGTCCTTTCCAGGGACTCCTGCTCTGCCCACCATACCTTTTGGGCCAGGGTCACCCTGCAGAATAGCACAGATTAAAAAACAGAAATAAAAGGAAGAGGCATTGCAGTATTATCTGTAATAGTACAATATGTGTTTATTTAACTAAAGCTATGCTCACTTATGGCTGCAGGTAATTTAAAATGATATGAAAAAAGACATCCCTCTTCTGGGTTTGCAGGAGGCTTTTGGAGAAACAAACATGATGTGCTCATGTTTTACAAATTGATATACAGAAGATGCTTTTAGATTGAACATAAAAACAGCTGAAATGAAAGCAGAAGATCAAAGGTGTGTTCAACAGCAGGAGGAGAGAAAGTGAGAAACTGATGTTTCCATCTTTACAGATGCACGGACGGACCAACAGACGGACAGACAGACAGACAGACAGACAGACAGATTGATTGTTATGTAATTTCTCATAGGTCATACTGAACCCAGAAACTGAAGTATGCTCACAAGTGTCAACATCGAACACAAACAGACATGCACAAGTTAGCATTAACCATAAACACACTCAAGATTAAACAAAAAAATATTGAACAGCGATTCATGTGAGGTCTTTGGGAAACACAGATGTGACTTGTCACTGTCACATTAAATCCCAAAAAACACAATGGAGAAATCTCAGCAATGACATGTGAGGCAGGGTGTCTAATAATTTTTCACTCCCCCACGCAATTTAATACAAAGACCGCTTCTAATTAATTGCCTATAATTTTAGCTGACATGATCTCCTGACTGACAAAAATATCAAACAGAAAAACAGCAAATACTGGTACTAAAACTACAGGTGCTTTAAAGAGGAATCATTTGGCAGAAAGTCAGATTTTCTCATCATCTTTAAAGTCAACATGAAATGGCATTCACAACTCATTTTACCTCCATAATGTGAAATATCTTGGAGTAAAACAGTATATTCAATGACAAAACAAAATACAGGGTGAGACTTTTATTCTAAGAAATTTTACAAAATGGGCATTTCATACCACAATGGAGCAAGGCCTTAAAGGGTTAAATCACCCAAAACTGAAAATTCTCTCATGATTTACATACCTTTAAGCCATCCCAGATGTGTATGACTTTCCTTCTTCAGCAGAACTGAAGTGAAGATTTTTGTAAGCAGATTTCAGCTCAGTTCGTCCATACAATGCATGTAAATAGTGCCATCAGTCTGCTGGCTTTGACGGTCCAAAAGTCATATTTAGGCAGCATAAAAGTAATCCAAATGACTCCAGTCGATCAATTAATGTCTTCTGTAGCAAACCGATAGGTTGATATAAGAAACAATTCGATAATTAAAACGTTTTTCACTTTAAATCATTGCTTCCGCCCAGCGCTGTATTTTTGTTTGAAATTAACTCTCGCGTGACATTCGTTCCTCTGTTGTATACAAAGCGCGCGCTTCCGGCTTCCCGTATGAACGAGCAATTGCACTTATGTCACTGATGCGTCGACTGCTGGCAGGAAACGATTTTTTTAAGTTAATAAAGTTGATCGATTTATTTTTTTACACAAACCTATTTATTTGCTTCAGAAGACATTAATTGATCGACTGGAGTCATGTGGATTACTTTTATGCTGCCTAAATATGACTTCTGGCCCGTCAAACAGCCAGCAGCCTGATAGCACCCATTTACAAACATTGTATGGACAAACTGAGCTGAAATCTGCTTACAAAAATCTTCACTTATGTTCTGCTGAAGAAGGAAAGTCATACACATCTGGGATGGCTTAAATGTAAGTAAATAATGAGATGATTTTCATTTTTGGGTGAGATAACCCTTTAATTTCAAATTTGATTAAAAATTATTCTAAATAGCTATTTGGCTATTGGTTAACATTATCCAATAGCCTGCAAGGCCTAGGTGCTTTTAGCCAAAAAGGAAAGACATTTTAGAGGTGGAGCAAGTTTTAAAAATTTTGATGAAATATTACAAAGACTAACATTTTTTTTTCTCTTTATAAAAACATGCATTGATGAATCATGCACAATAACGCCAGGAACATGATTAAAGGGATAGTTCACCCATTAATGAAAATTCTGTCATCATTTACTCACTCTCATGTTGTTCCAAACGCATATGACTTTCTTTCATCCATGGGTCTTGCGTCCATGGAAACTGTTCATACAAACAGTTGTTCATATCATCATCTTCCCACTGCTGCTACACTTTATATATATTTCCTATTTATATCTGACTTGTTTAATTTTGTGTACTTGTTGTGGTAATATTGTCTGTATTTATTGTCCGTATTTATTGTTGTCTTTAGTCCTCGCCAATGTCTACTACATGTTACACTGTAGTTTCCGGAAGGAACTGTCTAACTTTTTTATCCATTGCCATGCGATATGAAAAAAATGTCAATAAAGCTGACTTTGACTTGAAAACACTTGGAGATTTTAGGTAGAATCTAGCCTCAGTCAACATTCACTTTTATTGCATCTTTTTTTTTTCCTCCGCACAATGAAAGTGAATGGTGACTGAGATTAACATTTTGCCCAATATCATCTTTTGGGTTCCACAGAAGAAAGTCATACAGGTTTGGAACAATATGATGGTGAGTAAATGATGGCAGAATTTTTATTTTTGGGAGAAATATTCCCTTAAGTAATTAGTTGTCTATTTTGATTGCATATCAACTTTAAGGAATTCGGTCAATCTTCCATTTATGTCTGATTCATTAGAAAGAGTCAACAAAAGACATTCTTGCCAATGCTATCGATCTCATTTCATTTTGTTTTTACATCACATGAAAACATTGTTGACAAATAATGAGAGAGATTGAGACACGGGACATTACCATGTCTCCCATACGTCCTGGAAGTCCCTGATCACCTGGTTCCCCAGGTGGCCCCTAGTGGAAGAAGAGGTGGATATACAGAGAGATCATGACTGAGCTGATTAGGTGTTGTTACATGAGCTCAGGAAGTATTGAGGTATGTAACAGGTGAGGCATCAAATCTAATTAAACCAGGTGTTACATAGACAAGATCTGCCTCACCTGCAGCCCAAGTTTCCCCATCTCCCCGTCTGGCCCTGGCAGACCCTGTGCTCTCTACAAGCTCACAGGAAACAGAACACATTCAGGGATATTCCATATCTTAAGAAACTGTTCACATTCTCATAACAACAAAAGATGCAATGTATACTTACAGGCCAGCCTGCATGGAGAAGCTGGAAGAACATTGTTTTCTGGAGGAGGTAAGAGAAAGAGATTGAGAGAGGGACAGAAAAATTCTGCAGTTATACAACTGAACCATCACTTGCCTCTCCACGTGTCTCACCCAATCTATATCACAGCTGTCTGTTGCTAAAACTACAGAGCAGTTCTCGGTCAAAATTGTACTGCTTTTTCCTTCATTACAATTAGAGTAGTCGTTTTAATCAAGGCAAAAGCCATAACCGTGCTATTCTGGTCTTACTAAACTTTTAATGATCCAGCCTCCATTGACCAGACTCAAGATTTAAAAGCTGCTCTGTAACTATAAACTACAAAGAACTCTAGATCATTCACAAAGGCAGCATCTTGCACGCAGGACACTGATCCTGAGCAAAGAGGTCAAGGGCTGCTTTCAATTAGAGCATGCTCGACAGAGGTTTGGTTTTCATAGAAGAGATCCACTCAGAGATACAAGGCTGGAAACCAACATGAGGGGCAAGACTGATTGATTGGGTTGAGGCGACCTTGTTTTGGGCTTGAGCAAAGGGGATATCCCTCCACCTTTTAACTTCAGTATTAGAAACAACGTCTGACCTCATACAATTCAAAAGTCACAGCGAAAAAGCACTCTTCCTCATATGGATTGTTACAGAATGTCTGAATGTACAGTGCAGGGCAGTTCAAAGGCTGTAAGAAACAAATATCCCATTACGGCAACAAGAGATAATGCTTTTCTCTCTCTTTCTTTCTCTGTGGGCATCTTTATTCAATCATGGCTGTGGTGATCCACTGAGCTATTATACAAGATACAGCTGTGCACTGACATTGACTTTAAAGGGATGGTGGATGGAGTTTTAAGTTTAATCAGCAGGGAAACAAGAAAAAAGAGAAATAAGTGGAGTAGAGTGACAGGAAAGGTCAAGGATGATTCCGGATAAATCCAATTTAACAGCATTTGTGGCATGATGTTGATTACCACAAAAAGTAATTTCAACTCGTCCCTCAATTTGCCAAAAAAAAAAAAAAATGTGCTTACAGTTATACACTTACACCAACTATCCAGATGCGTTGCAACAAGTTTCCAGAGACAAGCAATTTGTCTGTCCACAATGAATGCAAACTGTTGCATGACGTGACAAACAGATCAGTATATTTGATGTTGAATAAACAAGTGGGATTCTGGACCAATGAAACTTTACAGTGGCTACCCAGCCAACATTATCACATAGAAAGTTGGCATGTTGTTTCCGATAGTTCCGTTATCCTAGGATCTGCCACATTATTCCAACACACACATTATACACGTTGCGTCAGCAGCATGGAAGACCCGGGTTCATATCCTGTGTGTGATTGGGAGTTTGCATTTTTCCCTGTAACATAACATTTTTACACCGCAGATGGTTAGGTTTAGTTTTGGGGTTTGGTTTGGGGGTACAGCTTATAAAATATGCATTTCTGTTCACTGTTCCTTTGAGGTGGAACTAATTTCTAGGTGGATGATAATGCATTATGAAATATTCCTTCAAGAAGATGGAGAAACAAAGAGACAGAGCTGAAGAGAAAACTCACTTGAAAAGCAGCCCATTCCTCTGGTGTGTTTCTCCACAGATAGAGGGTGGGCAGTCCCGGTGACCCAGGGGGTCCTGGAAATCCATGGCGCCCTGGATGGCCCTTTGGCCCAATGGCACCCTAGAAACATCATAATATGAAGAAGGGCTGCATCAACAAACTCTCAAAAACAAATCAGTCCTATTCCAGTGCATGTTTAAACATATGCTTACAATCTTGAGCAAATAATAAACTGATGAAAGCTCAACAGTTGGGAAGAAATTCCAATACACATCTGCATTACATAGGCAGATGAATGACACATGTTGTAAAACAATACTGTACACAACAGATCAGAACAGTTTAGATATCACAACATGAATGATAAATTATTATATGACTTTTGACTATCAAGTTACACTGATCAGCCACAACATTAAAACCACCTGCCTAATATTGTCTAGGTCCCCCTCGTGCCGCCAAAACAGCGACAACCGCAGCTCAGAATAGCATTCTTACCACAATTGTACAGAGCGGTTATCTGAGTTAGACTTTGTCAGTTTGAACCAGTCTGGCCATTCTCTGTTGACCTCTCTCATCAACAAGGCATTTCCATCCACAGAACTGCAGCTCCCTGGATGTTTTTTGGTTTTGGCGCCATTCTGAGTAAATTCTAGAGACTGTTGTGTGTGAAAATCCCAGGAGATCAGCAGTTACAGAAATATTCAAACCAGCCCATCTGGCATCAACAATCATGCCACGCTCCAAATCACTGAGATACATTTTTTCCCCCATTCTGATGGTTGATGTGAACATTAACTGAAGCTCCTGACCCATGTCTGCATAATTTTATGCACTGCACTGCTGCCACTCTATTGGCTGATTAGATAATCGCATGGATGATTGTTGGTGCCAGACAGGCTGGTTTGAGTATTTCTGTAACTGCTGATCTCCTGGGATTTTCACGGATAACAGTCTCTAGAGTTTACTCAGAATGGTGCCAAAAACAAAAAATATCCAGTGAGGGGTAGTTCTGCGGACGGAAATGCCTTGTTGATGAGAGAGGTCAGTGGAGAATGGGCTGACTGGTTTAAACTGACAAAGTCTATGGTAACTCAGATAACTGCTCTGTACAACTGTGGTGAGAAGAACATCATCTCAGAATGCTATTCTGAGATGCGGGTTGGCGCTGTTTTGGTAGCACGAGGGGGACCTACACAATATTAAGCAGGTGATTTTAATGTTGTGGCTGATCAGTGCATATCTAGATTTGCATAAGCTTAGGGAAATACCAGTGTCGCAAGGCAGAACAAAAAACTGTGTTGAAGTTTCAGGTAAATTTAAGATTAAGCCTTTGGTTCGGCATAGACAAAAAATTGCCACATCAGAGCCGCCTTAAACTTTGTCATCATAACACATAAGCATGTTTTCTGTCAGCAGTGTACAAAAGTCAACACATCACAGCTTCTAAAACGTATGCAAATGTATGCAATTAAATTAAAGAAAAAAAGACCAATCACTATTCAGACCAATCATATATTGCAGTGACATCGTCTCTGTCAGTTGGATTTTAAACATTAAAATTATGGACAATGAATGGGAGAATGAGGAAGTCAATGGGAAATTTTCAAGATTTAAACATTAAATGTTAAAGCATAAAGTTTATAAAATCAAAACAACTATAACATTAATTAATATCTGTATGTTAAGTAGTTTGAGTTGAACTACATGCAGAAAATTGTGGAGATAGAGAATAAGTAGGTTAAGGCAAACTTTTTATTTGTGAAGTTGAAAGGAATTCACAACCATTTATCAGTGGTTTAAAGACACATAGGAGGCCAAATTTACAAGAACTCTAACTGTACAAGCTGTTCTGTTGGCATTTGGACTTCAGTTTGGAGAGTTTAAATATGACAGCTGCTGTCTGAAGTGAAAAACGTCATAAAAGTTCACAAGGGGTCAGCCATTATGACCACAGGCATGAGAACTTTTCATGAACTTCAGTGATGAAAGCACTTTGACTTCAGCCTACCTTCGCTCAGAGTAATGGAGTACAGATAATTATATCCATTTCTCATTAGTAAACACACTGATCACTGACTTTCATACCTTATCACCTTTGACCCCTGGATAGCCAAGACTCCCAGGACATCCCTAACATGAACAAGGAAAAAAATAGTAAGAACAAAATTAAACATACAGCTTTCATTTTCAACAGTACGGCATCTTTAATTGATGAGTTAAAATTGAAAGTTTAGAGCAAGTAGACATATTTAAAACACTGACAACGATGCTGTTTGCCCAGTTTTGTTAATCTGGACAAACAAAACAATCACTCACAGATTAATCATTCAAAGGTCATTCAAAAGATGAGCAAATATGAGACATTAACTTAAGTGGCACTCTCAGCAGTGTAATACAAGCACATCGTTAAACTTAAACCTAACCTCTTAACTATCACCATCAGCTCACAGAAAATCTCTACAAACTGGAACAGGCAGTTTGACAGATGTCTTAGTGGTTGAAGTCCTGTTCACACCAAGTTTGAGGCATACTGAATGACAACAAAGTATAAAATATAGGCAAAACACTTTTTTTTTTTTTTTTTTTTTTTTACAAAAATCAAATAAATAAATAAATAAAAGAAAAGTAAAAATGTTCATAATTCTCAATTAATGGCATTGAACGGTTGATGACTTGTTTTTGGCATTAGACCAATGCAAAAATCTAAAGCCTAGCCTATGAATTAACAAAAATGACAGATCATTGCTATACAATATTTTAGACAACTCTCTGGTCTGATCAAATCAGATCCTGCATCAACACACTGCTAAAAGCTCAATCCCCACCAAGATAGAAATGCAGGATGTGAGTGTAACAACTATTGTTAGAAATGGGAACATGAGTGAGCTTTAATTACTGCATGTCTACTGCCTTTTTTACCCCGACATCTTAGCATCTCCCCTTAGTGTTTTCAACCAACTGGTATGAATCAGGCCTTCCCTAATGGAGGCCTTTTACAGCGCCCGTGCCCCTGGAGCTATGCCAGAAGCTTCCAGATGGCACCACATCTGGGTTTGCTTCTGTTGTGCCCGGGCACTTGTAAAACCAGGTGAACAAAGTATTTTGATTGGGTGATGCAGACTGGTCTTGCTCCGCCTGCAGTCTATAATAGAAAGCTGGACAAATCGTGATGACCACGAAAGCTTGCGACAAGATGTGCTGACATATGGGGTATGTTGTGTAGCTTAAAACAGCTGAAATATATACTGTACATACACGAAGAGCAATATCAAAGGCCCTAAGAATTCTGTGATCTGAGAGGATCTGAGAATGGATCCGTCCAATTTTCTATCATTTTTTTCTTCTTGTGCTTTTGCATGCTTTCTGCACCAGACCTGCTTCTCCTGCTTTTGCAGATTGCTCCAGAAGTTTCCTATACCTATTCAATGTCTACAAAGCTGCCCATGACTGATGTTTGATGTATACAATGTGAGCCATATCTGCTAAAGCAATTGGTTTCAGCCATTCGGCCTGCATCCTTATTGAATGCAGACTGGTTTCATTACATTCTTCAGAGTTATAATAGGATGTGATATAAGGCCAAAACAACTGACCAGGTTTGTGCAAGATGTATACTAAATGTATACTCACATGCTTACCAGGGGGGCCCATGGGCCCCATGGGGCCCTTTTGGATGCGATACACCGTCCCATCAGAGCCTCGCACAAGGTCTATGTGCCAGCCTGTAAGTATGACAGTAGATGGGTGCTCCTTAGAACCCTTTCCAGATCCTACAGGGACTTCTGGAACTCTAGGAGTTGTAGTTTCACTGCCCTGAGAGATACCCTTCCAAAAAGTTGTGCTATGAGGAGCCTGTGTGGTGAATCCACGATCCAGGTCCTCCTTTAACAGGTTGGATTCTTCATCGTCAGAACTGGACGTGATTTCCAGATGGGTTTCTCCACTAGGGACAATACTTCTAGTTGGTTTCTGTGGTGATATGAAGGGTACCCTAACATCCAGGTTGATGATTGTATCCCCTGGTTTCTTTGGTAAAAGTTTGTCAGGTTTTTGCTTGTCAGTGGTGATGTTTTCATCCAGATGTTTAGATGTGGATTCTGGTTTTCCATCCCGACTGCCAGTGGTATCAGTTGGGAGGGTCTTAGAAGGTGAACCACCATTTTTGGACAATATGTTGTGGTTCACAAGGTCAGTGTCCTCATCAACCTCAAACACATCACCACGGTCATGAACAGCAGGACGTTTGGATCCAGTGGGCAGGGTACTATCACCACGGATGATGCCACGTCTCCGAAGACCCTGAAAATATAAAGAAACTACTTGCTAAATTAAAAGTCAGCATATAATGTCATACAAAAAGGCATTGCTTTTGGAGCTCTGATTGATCAATAAAAAATAAATGACTATTACTGTACATTTTCCATATCATTCCATTTGAGTCAACAACAGCTTCTACGCTACAATTTAAATCTGTTTCTTACATGTGTTTTAAACTTAGGGTTAATAACAATACTTATAACATGGGTCTCTGGAATACTCTATTCTGGTTGGTCAATGGCGGCATCTAGTGGTCTGAAATTTCTGAATAACAACTGCACACCTGGGGATTGTCTTATCAGACCGATCTCTACAAGTAAGCAAATAAAATAATTTCCATGTCCATTTATTTAGTAATTTGGCAAGTTGTAATGGCTGGATAATGAGGAGGCAGAAAGTCATTTTCACAAAATAAACACCAACAGAACTCTGACTCAGCTGTTCAGTGATCTCTTTCTTCTCAAATAATTACCTAATTTCAACTCAAATCCATATTTTATGTCCATTTATTTATTTATTTGGTTAGTAGCTGTGTAATAAGCATGATAATGTACAGTCAGCCAGTTGTTATCACAAAATAAACCCCTTCAGGGTGATACAAGACCTCTCCGCTTACTGTCAGGTTTATTTTGCCATAACAACTGGCTGACTGTATCCCGCATATTAAACAGCTTATTAAATGACTGTACATTATCCCTAACATAAATTTTTGTATTTTGCAAGGCTGTAACCACATATTTATGATCTAAATAATGGGGGTCGAGGCTAAGATGGGAAAATGTTTTCTTAAAAGTTCAGCAGTAACCATTTTAGATTTAGATTACATTTTAAAATGTAATGATAAAATAAATTAATAAATCAAACAAACAATAAATCATTAAATCAGTAGATACAATCATAAAGGCTTTACTGAAATTGAAATGGTGCCATCCTGAGAATGGCAGTTTAACATATGGTTGTGATGTTGCTGCTGCTAACAGTCACTGTTAAGGTAAATCCAAGGCTGCAATAATCCCAAACAGATAAACAACAATTTTAACTATCGGCCATCTTGTAACAATCAATAATGATTTACTGAGATCTCACATATGACATCATGTAAAGATCAGAGGCACATACTGTACATAATTCAAGATAAGTTACAATCACAGCTCATACATCTGTGCCTCTCCTAAACAAAACAAGGCATCCGTCCATGTTCCCTCATCACACCTGTTGTTAAAGTGTAAACTGGACTGACAGTGGCAAAAAACATTACTAAGACAAACAATTCAAATCAAACATTTGAACATGTCTATGATGCCAGAACTTATATCTACTGTAGGTAGGCTAGATTTTGAGACACACTCAACAAATCATGGAGAGAGAGAGAGAGAAAGAGAAGAAAAAGTCAAAGGCACATGGTCTGGGATGCAGATGATCTGGCTTGGTTCTGAATGAGGAGATAGGAAATGGAAAACTGCCTCACTCTGTAATAGAACACTCACACTACGGTGTCAAAGGATTGTTGTTGTATATCAAAATGACAACATACAAAATTGAAACATGTGTCTCTTTAAAAACAGCTGTGTTCCTGTCTTGTTGCTTCATATGCAAAAGAGTCTAAGGCAGGTGTTTTTGTAACCCTAACTTTTAGACTGTGACACACTCATGTCTCTCTCCAGTCCACTTTTGATGGGGGATTTCAAACTTTATTTACTGCCCTTTTAGCATCTAAATTTTAGCAAATAAAACTGATTGTATACCTGTCCAAATTAACCTGGATCAACATTTTGAACTATGAATCAATGTTAAATTTTTTTGTAAATGACAGACAATTTTCATTTTGTAAGGCCCTACTGTTTGTAAAAGCTGCTTTGGAATAATATGTTTCCCTAGTTTGTCAGAGGTAGAGAGTTAGGCATAAAGTTATTTAGCACTAAACTATACTAATTTTCCAGGTTGGTCAATTTCACCATCTGTTATAAAATATTTCAGCCAGCTTTGAAAATTTTTACCAAGTAACCTGTAGATCAGTACTTAAGGTGTAGACATCAGACTCTAGTGTGCTAAGGTAAAATTTGGGGATTTTGGAAGTGGGGAAACCAGGTTAAAAGCAGACCCTCTGCCCTGTTACTACAACTAGCAATGGCTCTTTCTATGACCACGTCCTGATAAAGCGACACTTGATCTCCACCTGGCTATGGAGGGCTGTCGTCCAGCTTATCTTCCTGCTATTGGCATGATATACCTCTAATAGCCTGCCAAAGAGGCTCTGAACACACTGAGTCACATTACGTGCCCAGTCACCCAGTGAAGAACAGCTTCCACTCCAGCTCTGGTTATAAAACCTTCCGTCCACCAGAGGGCTTCCTTTGACAGGGACCACCATACAAACATGCACGTAACATCATTGCTGTAAGACATTGTCCTTAATTGATCAGAAACGTTGTTTATCCATTTGCACAAAGTTTGGAGAAGAGCGGCTGTATCTGATCAGTACAAAAAACAAAAGAGACACTGAGATGTAAAATATACATAAACATACTTGATCAAGTCTGATTCTAAATAGGAGTCTATAAGAGGCAACAGTGTTGATATAATCCATCCCATTACTATTACTATGTTCATACCTTAAGGTCAGGGATTTGAACAAACAAATACTTGATAACTTTTTAAAACAATCAGATTTACAATTTTCATCTCGCGGACAATAAAACAGCCAAGTCAAATCACTCACAACATCATAGCAACCATCTAGCGATACCCTAGCAACCACCCTGAACACCATAGCAACCACACTGCAATACAATGGCATCATAGCGGCGAGTTTTGCACAGACAAGCACCACTCCCATTTTCATTTAAATGTACAAATTCTGACAAGTAAGGCAAGAATACAGAAGCCATAAGCTAAAACCTTTCTGTAGAGCATGATTGCTGTGACATAGACCAGATTGAGCATAAACGATCACTTAATTAAATTAAGACTGAGTGATCCCAGAGCTGTGATGCGCACAAGATGTACAATTATCAGTACTGCTATTTAAGGTCTGTTTCAGAAACATGACAATTCTGAACATTTCCTGATTGAACACAGTTTAGACTGATCAGTGAAAAGCAGATCTCTGGAAGAGGTGGAGAGTTTCCTAAAAAAAATAAGAGATGTGCCTTGAGGCATAAGGGACATTATTTACACATGTGTCTACATGCCAGGTAACCACCACTAGTTATAGTGTAGACTCATGAGCAAAACTGCTTGAAAAATCAATACTTGAGTTAACCCCTTAAGTTAAGACCCTGGACTTTCAAATGTACAGGAATACAGAATTTCAAAAAATGGAAACAAAAGTCATGTCAAGATATTTTTATTTGTATAGCGCTTTTCTCAACACACATCGTTTCAAAGCCACTTTACAGAAAATCATGCTTTGATAGAAAATGAAGCTGTAATATCTATAGAGTCTTAGAGTCATCATTGTGCACTTCGATAAAAATATGATTGTGAATTGTGTCATAAAATAAATAATTAAATAAATAAGTAAAATAAATAATAATTGTATTTAGAACCCCAGTGAGCAAGCCGAAGGTGACAAAATAAATGTAATAAGGAAAAAAGATGGTTAGGAGTAAAAACAAAAATGTTAAAAACACAAAAACAATAACAGCTATAAAAACCAGAATAACTAACTTCATTAATCTGTCTCATCCATTATGTTGTTTGGTCTTGTCATAAAACTGTGGCCACAGCTGTTGCTTCCTGCCACAAAGGGTTTTTAAATATTACGCTGGGAATTCAATTTAGCTCTAATAATGGTTATATTGCACTAAAAACAAGCAGCAAACAATTTAATTTCTTTTAAGTGTAAAAATCAACTGTAATAGTGCAAAGTATTGCAAAACCCATAAATGTTTAATATAGTCAACATCTGCACCCTGACACTGGACATGAACCCAGAGTCTGTGGTAATCTGGGACAAACCAGCTCAGTGAAACTATTCCGCCCATAAAACCCTAACCACTGTAACCTCTCACATCTCTAGCCAAACCATAGCCAGTCATCAGGAGAGATAGAACTCACACTTGATTACATGCATATGACATACATCTGCACACAAATATTTATCTTTATGTACTAAAAAGATATTAATGCAGTGCTTGACTGCTGCACAAAGCAAACCCTGACATTACTAGATCTGAGTAGTGAGCACTTAGAGCAATGCATGGATTTGTACAAACAATTTTGACGAACAAGCACATTTAGGAATGGTTGCCTAAATGAGACCATACCTTTAGAATACGATTCCTTTGTCCTTGTACTCCAAATCTCATTAAATCCAACATAATCAATCCCAGCAAAAACATCCAGATCTTCATGATAGCACACACACATGCTCACACAAGAAGATAAGACAAGCCAAATATGTGCAAAACACACTAACACACCCACAAACTCTCGATCTACCCACACACATGCAAAAACACATATAATCTACTTCACACAATGAGACACCTGTATGACTGAGTGGCCTCAGGGCAAATTGAGCTGGTGTGTGTGAGGGTGCGTGTTCCTGTCTTTGAAAGTGGATAGAATGCTTATAGTGTCCAGATACAAGTAATTACATGCTTGCCAAGGTAGATAAGCGTTAACTGATAGAAAAATACTGTTTATACTGTAAATATTAGTGTTGTCTAACAACTGACAAGTCAATTAGTGAAGTCAAATAGTTTAAGGTTTTTTTCTTATTAATCCTCCTGTTATGTTTGGGTTAATTTTTAATCCGATTAAGAGCTAAAAACAGTTAAAAACAAATCAAAAACTAAACAAAAAAGGTAAACTAAATTCTTTGCATTACATTTTTAAGATACTTGTTTCCATTTATGCACAGTCAGGGTGTTTTTGGTGGTTACTAGGGCGTTGCTAGGTGATAGCTAGTGTCCAAGTCAAAAGAGACCATCCCCAAGGCACTATAATATCCTGATCCCTGGATATGTGTAGAGTCCTTTTCAATGGAAGTCTACACGATACCACTTTACCTTCCCCTTGCATTAGTGCATTGCATTAGCAGCATGGGAGACCACGGTACATTACATTTTTACTCCACTGATGGTTAGGATTAGGTTTGGTGTTTGGGTTGGGGGGTACAGTTTATAAAATATGCATTCCTCCTCACTGTATTACAGCCTGAACAGCTGAAAACAACTTGCTTTTGGCACCCCTCCATGGACGAAACAACCGCAAAATGGAGCTCACACGTGCCCATACACCCAACAACAATTACCACTTTGGCCATCGGGGGCAGTGTTTCGCATTTCGGTAAGCACAGACCGATTTAAGTTAAGAAAAGTCAACCTACTGTTTTCGATTTCACTGTGAGGTCAGTCTGGTATATCTACCATAAAATAACAGTACCACTACTGACATATAGGTGGCACACTTTCCAAATGAAATGCTACCATAAAAGCTTGTGACAAGCCCTACGTCAGTGGTCATGTTTATAATAAAAAATGAAGGTATGCTGCATCTACTGTCCTCTACTGGGTCTTTTTGACCAAAACATAACAGTTGTTAGGAATTTTCTCACAAAACAGAAGGGTAAATTTATTTGAGTGGTGGTGCAGCATGCTGTATCTATTGGACAGTTTCAGGAAAAGGAAAAGTTGCGTCTTTAAATTAATCCCCTTTATAGTACCGCTGCTACAGCCACACATGCAGACGGATGTCTTTGTCCATTGCAACACTTCTTGTGCTGCATTTTGATCATTTTGCATCATGAGTGTCACAGCTTTTAGACTTTGTTTTTAGACAATTTTTAAAAACGAGACCCCTCTCTCAAGACTTTGGTTCCATTCCGTTGCACTACGTGCTTTTGAACACAAGAACGTGTTATGTTAAGGGCCCCTGAGAAATGTGCATCTGATCGGGGTCAAGTGAACTCAAATCCAGCTCAATTATACAAGACTTATACTTTGAACATCATACAGCACAGAGAGAAACAAATGTCATGCTTTTTTCATGCATCTATTTTTTTGCAGTTTAAATGTAGTTTGTCTTGTAGTTTATTTAGTCAGACTGGACAGCTACTCTTTAAAGGCCATCAATGGAAAAAAAAAAAAATTCCCCATCATAACGATGTACTCAAGCTATTTATCTTCGAAGCTAACCTGACAAACCCTGACCTTTGTCCCTTTATAAAGAGAAAGAGGTGAGGAAATTAGCGGCTCAGGATCTCTTAAAAATGCTGGTGTAAGCAACCCTTCTGAGTTGTTTAGTTTAAGGACCGCTGGCAATGTCTCACACATGTCATTGCCCACGAACACATAAATTACCTTTAAACAAATATCTGAAAATCAGATCTAACATTTGTTGCTTTGCATTAAAAAAGGGCTGAGTTCAAAGGAAAGCCTGGAGCTGTCGAATTCTTCACAGCCTGTCTGTGGAATTCTGACACTTCCCTAGAGGGGTACTCAGTCCAACACAAACCTAATTTCAGTGAAGGGTAAATCAATTACAGGCTTGTGCCCACCTCTACCAAACTAAACCCACAGGAAGAGTGACGCTATTTCAAAACACACACACACACAGCATAAAAAAAATTAAATAAAAACATGGTAAAGCCAGAACAGAACAACCCCATCATACCAAAACAAATAAAACGAGATACACATACTCAAACAAACAAATTCACACGTTCTCAGTGGGTCGTGTAAATATATACCACCTTTTGAGTCATGGTGCTCTAATTCAAAATCGTTGTTCGATTCTGGACCACATCATGTCCCAATAATTTTCTGAAGCAATCCGAATTATGAGAAGCTCAATACAATTTTTTTTTTTTACTTGACTTGACCAAGTCAAAGAGCCCAGGAAGGGTCTTCTGGTCATACTTGGAGTTAGGATTTGTACATATTATTGAAAGCATGAGCAATAATAATAGTGATGCTTGTCTTGGCAAACACCACTAAATAACACACAGAAAAAAACAACAACAAAAACAATTCTGACTCCAAAATATGCATATGCTTACATTCACATATCCAACTAACAATTCATGACCTGGGCCTCAAAGTCATGAATCGTGACACTGGAAATGAGTGAAGAACTAATTAAGCAATTATCTTTGACCCTTGATCTCCCGTAGTGCTAAACAGCTCAAAGAAAGCCAGAAGTTTCTCATTAATCCATTCCCCTGGGAACATGTGTACAGGAAACCGGCAAACCAAAAATGGCATAGACATCAAAATGAAACACCACAACACAAAGTTCAGTCAAGAGGTTACGCCACAAGAGAGACTGAAACAGGAGAAATAAAACAGGTTATTTTTTTTTTAAATGCTGCCACTGTTTAGTCTTTGAAATGCACCACCTTTATGATATACCGTAATGGAGTCCAGGTGATGTGGCACATAGAGTTACTAGATGTTTTAAACATGCTATAGTAATTTGTCAGTGAAAGAAGAATTTGTTTTAGAATCTGATGGAATATGGAGTCCATCAATATTCATAGCTGCAGTTTCCAAAGCCTGCAATGACCCTAAATCCATGGACCAAACAGGTCACAGCTGCCAAATACACATGGTGCCACATCAGGACCATGCGTGGACTCCGCTCAGCTAAACTGGAGAGAGAACTGGAAAGCTCATATGGACTTGGTATGTGTTTACAGGTTTATGTTTGGTTGAAGTTTTGTTCTTTCTTTCCAGTCATCAGGAATGATTTTGGTTTTGTACACAGACAAAGACTGCAGACAGCAAACATTAAAGGTGCTATATGTAATATTTTTCCTGTACTAAATCATAAAATGACCATAATATGTCATTAGAGAATTAGGAAACATGCTAAGTTGAAATACTGGCTTCTCCGATAACAATGCTACAGCCAGTATATTCTACTTTGAAGTTTCCATTCCGGGCCAGAATTTCTGTTTATGTTTTGGCCTGTGTGGTCCCGCCCACTGCCCACTCACCAATAGTACTCCAACACCGCCGGGTTGCCAGATTTGAACAAGTTTTCAGGCAAACAACACTGCGTGCTGCAGCCATGGAAGCCAGCAAACGAACTGGATCAGAGATAACAGATTCCACCCGACCTAAAAAGCCTTGCCATCTGTCTAAAAACCACCATGACCAGAGGTGTAGTAAAACAAGAATAAATATTGGAGATGCCTTTGGAAGATGGAGACAGTTTAAAGCCCAGAAATCCTTTAAAACGGATGCTGAGCTGGCTAATTTGCATGTCATCATTCTGGCAACCCACATGAGCTTCGAGTTTGGGGCAGGGCAGACAACTCTCTAATATTTTGAATTTGGATTGCAGTTCCCATTTCAAACGCTTGTTGTCAATCCTACATATAGCACCTTTAAACAACTATCAAAACCAGAGAGGTTTTTATAATAACAAGCAGATTATAAATTATCCAGGTGAAAGCTGCTTATGAGGTATAAGGTACAGTATTTTAAGCGATAATATAAAAGATCATGTGTGATACTTCAGGCGATGATTCCTAATTGTTTCACTGACAAAAATGCTATTTTTTTATATATTGTCAGCAGAAACAAACCTTTATACTATGCGAATCGACCCCTGAACATGCAAAAATATGTGTAATCTTTAAGTTACAAGAGAGCAAGTCATGATGTCCACACAACATGGGATTGCGCAAACCCCAATCCAATGGATTTATCAATCCTTAATATTGGCAATACCAATATTAATATTTTTAAGGTATCTTTATGTTGTTTGATGCTTAATGTTTGATGTATGGGAAAAGGCCAAAATTGAAGTCTTTATTTTTTGAAAATCTTCAACTCTGTCGAAGCTCTCAAATCTCATTCAATTCAAACAGTTGGCATAATAATGAGACTTAAAGGAAATAATGACTTTTGACATAATTACGTCAAACTGGGCGTGATGCCTCTTGTCGCGCTCTATTTGAAGTACATGTGAGCACAAATGCAGATTTGAGAATTACGTCAGGGGGACGATTTAAATAACAATTTAAATTTCGATCTTTTCCTAAAACAATGGTGTTGCCTGGATTCAAAATACTTACAATATAGCTAAAGAGTTGTGTGGCCTACTTTTAAGGTGCTTTTTTGTCATTTTTGGATCTCAATAGCCCTAGTCCTCATTTATTTTCGATGTATTGAACAACACTCTGGACATTCTGCAATACTGTTTTCTCTGGAGGTTTGGAGCAACGTGAGGGCGCCTAAATGATGACAGAATTTTAATTTTTTGGTAAAAAAAATATTTTGTTTCATATAGTAGTAATGATGAGAAGTAAAACAATAATGGTGCAGAGCAGCACAGTATAGCTACTCACAAGCAGTTTTGCATGAATAGAGTCACTGTCTTGTGCCACCTCTAATAAATCCTCCAGGTCATTTGAGGACAGCAGGAGTTCCTGGATAGAGAAAAAAAGTAAAAAAAAATACTATATATAGATAGAACTCTTGAATAGATTTATATTGATGCATAGAGGAATTTAATTCATTTTAGTAGTATACAATCCAATAAACTTTGACTTTGTTGTATTGTCTTTGTTGAGTCCATTTTTTGATGAATACAGGTGTGCAAAAGTCATCATGATCTATTCCAAGACTTACTTCACTGAGGGGGAAATGTACAGTACAATATGGCTCGCTCACCTCTTGAGTCTGTATGCGAGGGGAACGGGGAGGTTTGTGGCCTGACCCACCACAGTGAAGCTGGAAAACACCACACTGATCTCGAGCTGCATCTGGTTCTCCCATTAGAAATGTCACCTGCATCAGATCACCCTGCAAACACATGACAAATGATACAACATTACACCTATACAGAAGTACACACATGCATACAACCTGTATGGTTACATGACACATGCATAAACGATAAACAGATAATTATAGGCAAGGCAGAATAAATAACTATGTACATGCATTGCTATAACACGATCTCTACTAGATAGACAAAAAATTACCCAGAATCAATCGTATTAAAGGGAAAGGTCACCCAAAAATGAAAATTCTGTCATAATTTATTCACCCTCATGTTGTCCCAAACCCATATGACTTTCTTTAATCCATAGCACACAAAAAAAAGATGTTAGGCTAAATGTTAGTCTCACTCACCTTTCACGTTCATTGCATCTTTTTACACACAAAGTGAATGGTGTGTGAGACTAATATTATCACTAACATCTCCTTTTGTGTTCCACAAAATAAAAAAAGGCTTATGTGCTTGGAAAAGCATGAGGTAAATGATGACAGACTTTAAATTTTTTGTGAAATATCACTTTAAAAGTTAATGCACAGACACACACATAGAGTGATATTTTACAGTTCTAAGAGATCTTATTACTTTATTTGCACCAAACAAACACTGATCAGTATCATTAACTTTCATTAGCAAGTCATTATGCAACCATTATATAATGCATAACAAATTAGCAACATGTTGCAATTGCCCAATCAGGTTCAAGCATTTAAGAGAGCTATGTAATAAAAAGTGTTACCCATTATCCCCCTTGTTTTAAAAGCACCCCAAGACTGAGTGGAGTGTGAGTATGTAAATAGAATTCTGGGACTCTATGATGTCATGCTCTAAAACTCTGCCTAGACTTCATGCTGTATTAACTTTCCCCCCTAACACAACTAAAAAAGGGACATTTCACTTCTTTGCAGCTGTCTAAACCCTACTCCTACCACCAATAAAATATCTGTCCTTCAGCAAGAACTAGGAATAACAAATTTTTAGATACATTTTAAAGGCCAAAATAATCCTCTAAAGTGCCATTTTCCTCCAGCTTTGAGATGGGTCTCTTGTTCTTGCATGTGATAATCTATAATCACATACACAGTACAGCTAAATATGGCTGTAAAAAAACAGAGCAATTTTTTTTTACATTTCTATTTTGTAAACCGGTAAATCATACTCTTGGTCAACTATTTAACTCTGTGCATCAGATATTATTGTAACAGATTATTGTACATAAAAACATAAAATCTCTATCCACTTGACAGCAAGACAATGGACAAACCATCTGGTATCTTTGATGAATATAACAACAGATGTTAGGCTAGGGCATAGTAACTCCTATACGCCGAGAGACACTCATCCTCCATAAACTTAACTTTGGGTTTAAATGCAAAGGGGACTGTTCTCGAGATTTATTTACATGTGCTGAGAGCTGGTGAGAGAATGAAAGATTATAAACTGTTCTGATTCCATAGGAGGTGTATAGGTGCTGGATGCCTGTATTTTTGGACCATAAACAAATTGCATTCTCACTTCAAAAGGGGTCTCAGATCCCTCAATAATTCCTCCCACCATCATCAAGCCATCGGTGGAGATTCCCAGACCATCATTGTAAACCCAGTCCACGCTCTCAACCATGGAACAATCCACATACAATGCCAACCGGCCTGTGGAGACACTGACCGCCACGTGATGCCAACCCCCATCAGATAGTACTCCAACAGGGAATCTGGGAATGACAACTCCAGTGTTATTATCATTACACAAACTAAAACAAAAAATAAATGGAAACATTTTTATTAAATTAAATAAAAAACTAAAATAAAAAAAACTAAAATACAGTTCCATGACTAATGAAAAATTACCACAAATTTTAATGTGGAACCTTTATAACCAGACTTCAATGAAATAAACTAATGTTAGAAGAATGAATGAAAACAAATGAAAAGTAAAATAAATTGAAATTATAAAAATAAAAATATGTTAGAGATAAA
Organism: Myxocyprinus asiaticus; assembly: GCF_019703515.2. Lineage (NCBI taxonomy): Eukaryota > Metazoa > Chordata > Actinopteri > Cypriniformes > Catostomidae > Myxocyprinus > Myxocyprinus asiaticus. Next base: position 31,077,808 of record NC_059383.1, on the reverse strand, counting down.
TAACTAACTATTATAACTATAATAACCCTGGACAGATCAGGACTTGAAAAACAAAATATGATCAATTTTGTATTCTCAACAAAGTGGGCTAGACAAACCATTTGATAAAGCATCCAATATGCACTCAGGAGTCAGGAGAACCCATGGAAATCATAACCCATAAGATTCCCAGGCAAAACATTCAAAGACACTTCCTGTCTATGTAATGACAAGTGATTTTTTTATTTATTATTATTATAATTTTTTTTATATGCAAGCTTAAACTAAACAGAAACCCTCATGAGACCATGGCAAGAACATTATGACATAGTAATGTCACCCTAATGATGAATATAAATAACAAACAGGTAAAATTTCGGCATAAAAATTAAATGTATTTTATCTTGCAGGTGGGTAATTAACCGGCAGGATTAAATATTAGTTTTGAAAGGCCATGAGTTACATCCCATGCTTCATTTGTAAGTTTAAGCTGTAAGGCTTGGCTTAAGTCACACAATGTTAGAATTAATAAATCAAAGAGCTGTTCAATCCAGCAACAAAACAAAACAAAACAAGACAAAACAAAACATTTACAGCACTATACTCTGCGCATCTGCAGTTATAACAGCACAGAACATAGTGGACATTTACTCATAGTGCCGTTGTTGGGTGCTGATGAACGTGAAGGTGTAGGCACTGATGCGGATCTGCAGTAGAATGTGTCCATCTGGGCATAGGAAGGTTAGCACACTGTGGTCATCAGGCTGGAAGCTGCGCAGATGCAACAGTAAACTGAACTCGTCACCAAATCTGAAGCAGAGATGAGAGAGAAAATCTGTGGAGTGTTTTTTTTTTGTGCAATTAAAAAAAATAAAAAATCAGTGTATGAAAAGAACAAATTTCATACCATATTACTTATAAAGTGCTAGCAAAAAGATGTGTATGCATATGCTATATGTATCAGTCCTAGACTGTGTCCTAACCAGGCATGACATGAAAACATTCTTTGTGTCTAAACTGAAAGTGAAGAACTGCTTGCAAGCAACAAAATCATAGCCAATCAAAACATACTTAACAGGTGGGTTTCCATCCAACTATTTTTATGCGTATTTTGAAATTGCGCATAAGAAATCCTGAATGGAAATGCTTGATATGCGAATAAACGTTCTAAATTCGCTTAAAATTGAATGCGCTGGGAGGAAGTGGATTTTCTAGAGTTTCGCATTAGTTCAAATGTGCATTAAGGTGATGGAAATGGTTTATTCGCAAAACGATGACATGTTTTAACCATTCGTGCATGTGTTATGAGTGTGCGATAGCATGATGTGACTAGCCCACTGAAAGGTCCGACCTTGGCACACAATTCTTTGAACATAGCACTTGTCATTCGGAAGTGTTTAATCCACAGCTGGTCGATAAAGTGGGTCCTCACAATCCGCCAGCACAGTTCTGAGAGTGGGCACTCCCAGGTATGCAGTGACTGGCAGTGTGTGGGCATCGCAGCTATTTCAGCCCACATTATATCATATATTACACTTATTCTGCGTTGTCTTGTGGATGCATTTAATAAAATGAGATACTTGCTCCAATCTTGCAAGTAAAACTGTCCCCAAAGCAGGGAGAGGTAATTCAGCTGCTCCATCATGACGAGGTGGCTCCCTCATGATAATGCGCATTACGTAGTAAATGGAAATGCGCAACAATTCATATTTTCTTAAGTCTAATATTTAGAAATTTGCTTAAAAATGTGAAACATTTTGGATGGAAACCCAGCAACTGTTTCATGCCAATATACTGTATAATAATGTGAAGCAGGATTTTTAAACATTGAGATTTCACAGAGAGTGAGACGCAACAGAAACAGAAACTAAGCGACTGACAAAATATTCTTAGTTACGTGAGTTATAATGAAGAGATGTGATTTATTATTGATACTTGGTTGTGCCATGCTTGGTAACTGCATGGTGTATGCTTCCACAGTGGTACATACATTTCAAAAACTGAGATGGGAGTTAAAAACGTTTTGCATAGGATTATCCTGTTAGTTGACAGTGACTGTGCGTACCTGTATCCGAACACCTTGTGTAACGGCATAGAGAGGGTGGAGTACTGGCCAACTTGCAGTATTGGACAACTTTGGCTTTCCTGAATTACTGATGCATTGCTGTGATTTGCCACCTGCCACAGATACCCAAGAACATCTATTTCTTCTGCCAAGAGATTAAAATATGAAAAGAAAAAAGTTTGTTCCATTGTACAGAAAAAAAGATGCTATGATAGTGAATGGTGACTGATGTCGAACATTCTGCCTAACATCTCCTATTATGTTTCACGGAAGAAAGAATGTAATATGAGCTTGGACCAACATGATGGATGATGCTGAATAAATGATGACAGAATTTGAATTGTGGGGTGAACTTTCCCTTTTAGGTGTGTTCACACTTTACTTGTGTTTCATTCATTTCCATTCAAATACATGCAAATACAGGAGAGTGGGAACGCAATCATTTTTTCAAGTTTCGTCTTTTGATGTTTATGCATGGTGAGCTCTGACTTGCAAATTTGTCTAGCCGAAGGATGTTTACCAAAAGAAGACCTAACAGCTAATATTAGATAGCTGATAATTTATTAAAAACAGAAGCCCTAACGTGTGACATCATATCCTGTTTCCCACATTCATTACAGGATCTGAAATAGTGTCTAGTGTGACCACAACTTACACTGTGAAAATGGGTTTTCACAGTGAAACGTTAAAAAAAAAAAAAATAATAGAAAAAAAAGAAAAATGATTTAATATGGCTGAATAAACTTGACTACATTAATCTAAATATTACTTAAGTAATATATTATATATAAATCAAAAGTAATTTTTAAGATTTAGATCAGGTAGAAATAGATCATTAAGGTAAAAATTGCATGTTACCACTTTTTATAGTGTAACCTAGATTGCATAATGGATACCAGAAACATCTGTTTCGGATAAAACAGCAGGTACAGATGAAACCTGAGACTGTAAACAAAAGACACTTAAACATTTTGCATTTTTCCAGTATTAATCAGTAGTTCTGTAGAGGTCTATGTGAGAGCAGTCACTCAGAAAATCAGTTCACTGTACAGAGAAACATACCTGTTCAGTCCTCTCATTAACCATTTAGGGGGTCATAACATGTCAGCTGGTCTAAAATAATGCAGTCATACTCTATACTGCCCACCTTTGTATTCTTTCTTTCACTTGCTCATTTCCTGTGGGCACTAAAGGTCTTACTTTACAAAGAGCACAGTTATGTTGTGTGTATGTGTGCATTAGCTCATGTTTCTGTACGTGTTTGAGTGCTTGTGAGTTGCACGATTAAGACAAAGTCATGTGTCGATTTTTTTCCCTTGATATTGTAATTCTGATGAATAGAATTTACATTTAATTACTTATTTCATATTTGTTATGTAGGCTACAAATCCCCCCCCCCAAAAAAAGAACTGCATCTCAATCACTTTATTGTTGTTTTATACATCAGTAAATCAAGATATCTGCCCTCTTTGTAGCATGACAAATAAAAAGGTTATTACAAATTTTAAATACATGATCCACAAAGCAAACAACAGTTATATCGCTGATTGGTACAATGCTCAACCACTGCAACACAACTTGTTCTAAATAGAAAATCGTAATGTGAATAGACCTTACTAGAATGCTGTAATTTACTCTTTTCGTGATTTGTTAAGTGTGGTAACTGTAATTCTAATTATTTATTAATCTAGTTATTTATAATTGCGCAGCCTATGAGTAAGTGTGTGCATACTTCCAGACTGCAGGCTTGTGTTTTAGTGTGCAGCATTGTGCAAAATTAGACAAATAAATCATGCTGAATACTGCATTTAATCAAACATGGAGAGAGTGACTCAGCAGGCAAAGCTCACAGTGAGCAGGTTTCTAACACACCTGGTCTGGCTGATGGGTTGGAGAGAGGACTCTCAGCACTGACGGCAAGACCATCAATGCACCATGTCATGTAGAGCATGTGTTTTTCTGACAGGGCAGCCAGTTTACTCTACGAGAACTGATGCATCACCACAGGCTTTAAGCCTGAGAAAGATTTGGCTTGGAGAGCAGGCTTCATTTACAGACAAACTAAACAGACCAAGAATCAAATATGCACACCCACTTCGGACTGAATAAACTGTTTTCAATTTTGACAACAAAAAACTTTTCAAACAGTAGTATGAAACATTGTCACATGACTTCAGCAAAAGGTAGGCATCTAAAAAAAAAAAAACAATTTTTTTAAACATAGCTGGGTATCATGGAGTCCTATTTTATTTATATATAATATAAAATACAGTGTCATAACTTTATGCAGTCCAATCCCACTTTCCCCCCAGTTTTAGCCCATGCCTCAACTGAAATTCAGCTGACATGAAATTACGCATGCTTCTGAGACACGCATTAAAAGTATTAAAGAGTGGGACTTAACTGGATAGAAATGACTACCCCCAATGAGTTATTATCTTCCCACCATTGATAGTCAATAATGATCACACTGATGACTTGTACTCAGGGCCGTCCTTAGCATTTTGGAGGCCCTAAGCAGATTTTCAAAATGGGGGCACCCCTAAGTACACCTTTCCAAACACACCCAACATCAATAACTAAGCAAGTTTAAATTGTGCAAATAAACAAGTCTATTTATTCAAAAGCATAAAGCTTAAACATGCAAAACTATCAACTGTTTAACAGCACAGGTATAACTACTTCAGAAATACAAAAAAGAAAGAACATAATTTTTTAAACAAATAAACACATATCACATGCACAAATTAATAAATGTATTTCATGAAATTCTATACAAATGAATAAGAACTAAATAATTTACCAAATTAAGGTGTGGTAGGCTACAGTAGAAGATATTTACACTTACTGTAAATAGTAGCTTATGCTATTTGCACCCTGGTGTATAATAAAATAGTATATAATCTAACGACAGCAGTGTATGAAGTATACAGTAAGTATTGTGACAGAACTTAACTATAATAGGAAGAAAAGCAAATACTGTCTTTAAATGTCGAGCATCCCTTTAGACAGAGCGATCTGTTCAGGTCCAACAAATGGGTAACCAAGTCACCACCATGACCCTCGCTTTCCGCCGGCCTGTGAGATGCCAAGCCGCTGAAAAAAGCTGCCAACCACGCGTTCCAGACGTGCGTGCACCCGTCCTCCCCTTTCTCTGCACTGCCCAACCTTTTGTGAGCCCCTCAATCATGACGAGAACATCGTGTTTACTTTCAGTGATATCACACCCCCCTTAGATGCTTTATTTTCACTTTTTATGTTCAATTTTATTTATAATAAATGACTTTCCAGTGGTGTGCACAGCAAATGTCTGCCTTTGCTTAAATGGATTAATAAGAGTCAATAGTGAAATTGGCAAAAGGTGGACTTGAACACACACTGCCCATGTAATTGATCTACTGTTTAACTAATGTCACTAAATGAGATCTTAGGCTGAGGAAGGCAAATTACTACCACTTATTATCACTTATCTCTCCATGTCTTTTCTTCAAAGTGTGTGTAATATTTTTAATAGTTTTAACAGATTCTATAAATTGCCATGCATATAGCTGGGCTGTGTGCCAAGTGCTATTTACACTTATTGCAAATAATTATTTGGCTATACTGAACCCGTGGTAGGGGGGCCCTGGTGGCCATGGAGGCCCTATGATATATAGCTTAATAGGCAGTGACGGCACTGCTTGCACTGGTAATCAATGGGTTAGACTTCAGTTGAATCAAACGGAATCACACGTAACTCAAAGGAACACTAATCTCACTCAGGGTAACTAAAAAAATAAACCTGTGTCATAACATAAAACAACATAATTGACATTCCAGTAGTATCAAAACCAAAGACAGCTGCCTCATCAAAAAGGAATGAGAGAACTATGAATATTATTACAAACGCATAGCCAGTCTCTCTCTTTGCCGGTGGCACAGAAGCAGATTTGAATCTCTCTAATCAAGTTAAGTCATTTTATTTGTATAGCGCTTTTCGTACACACATCATTTCAAAGAAGCTTTACAGAAAAGCATGCATTAACAAAAAATTTAACTGTAATATCTATAATGTCTTAGAGTGATCATTGTGTAGTTTGATTTAATATGATTGTAAATTGTGTATAAAAATAAGATCATTAAATAATTATTGTATTTAGAACCCCTGTGAGCAAGCTGAAGGCGACTGTGGCATGGAACACAAAACTCCATTAGATGTTGGTTAATGGAGAAAAATAACCTTGGGAGAAACCAGGCTTACTGTGGGGGTCAGTTCCCCTCTGGCTAACATCATGAATATAATGCCAATATTAGTTATTTATGTGCAGTGCAGGTCATGGTTTAAGATTAGAAAACTAAGTAAGTGTTAAGGTCCAGTGTTTAAAAAAAAGATTTTTTATGAAATGTAAGATTAATGAATAATGTCTTTGAAGTCCATCCTGAATTAACTGCAGAAGTTCACGTAGATGCATTGTCCTTTGTTAGTTGGCTGATGAAGGATTTTGTTGGCAGTTAAATTATTTTTCCTATTTATTCCATTTCAAGAGTGTAGTCCATCAATAGACAAAAGTGATGCAGGCAGAGATGAGTGAGGTGCATCTTTAGTTTGATTACATCAACATTCGAACTGTGTCGAAGGAGACAGTTTTTGACTATATTTATGTAGGTATAATAATAATTAGTCAAGTCACCATGATTTTGACAATCTTGGTAGCTGGTCTGGTATAAATTGGGCATACTGAATGTGGAATGTTGTTGTGATGACGTCACAACCAGCCCAGTTTGATCTGGCTTAAAAAAAAATTCCAGCACCAGTGTCCAACAGGATTACATTCCCCCTCTTCCCTTGCTCTCCCCCAGTCACATAGTAAACACATGCCAAAGTAAACACGCTCCAAACATGCAACAGTTTTTTTTTTTTTTAATCTTGCATTTATCTTTTACAAATTTCTTAACAAAACTTTCTTATAGTCTTTCTGCTCCAGGGACAGTTCTAGAAGGACAAAAAGCTGAAGTGCAGCAAGCTATGTAGCATTGCTGTCTGTTATCATATAATTTATGGCTATTAGTCAAGCTCTATTGGTCATACTGTTTCACGCTTGAAAGCAGATAGGTAGGCCCCTATCTGGTGACATAGCCTAAATTCCAGCTCTCTAGACAAAATTCCTTGCTGAAAAAAGCTTAGACCAGATGAAGAAGGTTTGCTGGTCTTAGTTTGGGTGGTTTTCCAGCCTGGCCAAGCTGATGCGCAGCTGGTATATTTTGTGCCCCAGGTGCCCCAAACTCATCTAAAACAAAAACAGACCAGGCTAGAATGCCAGCTATGATCAGAAAATCATCTGAAATCTGGTTTAAGCTGTTTTTGTTCAGCAGAGTGATTGAATCTGAACCGTTACCTAACAGCCAGCTAACAATATTAATATGTTACTTATATTTACATTTGGCTTACTTCCTGTCCTTACAAAGGTATATCAACAAATAGACTCTGCTGGCTGAAAGTCTGCAAAACAAAAGAAGTGATTTACAGGTTACAACCAACATAAAGAACTATAAATACTGAGGATATGACATCACATTCACATCAAAGCGAAGATGACTTCAGCCCAGATTTGACAATGCTGTCATCTTAAATTACATTTGAATAAAAGACAGAAACTCTCTGAGGACATTACACTAATTTAGATTAAAATCTAGAAGGTTGGATGGAGACATTTGGTTGTGAAGCATCATGGCAATATGGTATGATTTATCAGAAAAATGCTAAAAAAGGAAAAAAAAGGCAGGAAGGGAAAGAGGAGACAAATAAAAAAACGGATAAAAAAACTAAAGAAATGACACACTCCTCGCCTTCAGGAAAGGTTAAGGTCAAACAGCTCTTAACCAGGTTCACTCCAACAAAATGACTGATGCATTTTCCCTCAATTTAAGACAACCCAAAAAACATAAACCAGACTCCTGAAATTGTTCTTACTTGAAAAGTGTGTGCTCATGATCTACTGCCATATCCTGAGGGCACCATGGTGTCCCGATTTCAAAACACAGCTCATGTTCAAAGCTGCGTGGTTATGACATGGGTGATTGATCTTGGGGTCAGACAAAGCATACTGTCTGAAGACTCTTGTTAAGGGTTGTGGGTGATGCATTCCCGTTCAAGTCCAGCATTTTCCATAGGATCAGGCCTACTCTAGTGGCCGTTCTTGGGAGAGCATATACTATGCCAAACAGAACATTCCACTCCAACACATCATGTCTACAACATGAACGTGCAACACAGTGGATAACAGAGGGAGGGAGGGCAGGGGTGTAGCTGGGTTAAACCAACACTTTTATTACTTTACTAGGTGATCAGAGGGACCCGATCCATACCTAGCAATCAGAATATCATAGAGACTTGGGGCTGGGCTCTTTCGACTTAGTAAGCAACCATCTAGCAACCACTCAGAACACCTTAGGAATGTTCTAGCAACATCCTGCACACAACCCAAAAGCTGCTTATTGATAAAGTGTTCCCAATTAGATTCCGATTCATTAGCTCTTGATTTGCTTAAATTCTGATTAATTTGGGTATATTTCAGCTACACTAATATTTGTTTATCTGTACTCTCTCTTCCCTTTGGCCTGCTAACAAGATCAACTATTGATTCTATTACTTTCAACTGGTCAACCGTGATGGACGTAATGAGAACCCCTGGCATAGAGTAAAAATCAATCTCCTGATTTTAAAAATAAATATTGGGATTGTTGAAATGAAAAAATGATTAATTGAAAAATAGATTTGTTTTACTAACCCAGCCCTAACCCACAACACTGTGGCGACAACTTTTGGACAGGTAAGCACCACTCACATTTTCAGGAAAATCTTGTTCATTTGAATAGTCTTGAGGTAACTAAAAGTAAATAGATTGCTTTACATTCCACTGTTTTATCTGCAGTACAGCCCTGTCAGCACCTCTGTGAGATGAAATACTGATGTAAAAAGCAATAAATTATCAAATGTCAAAGAACTATTGCAATGAGAATTGTTTAGGATCTTAAGATCTGTAAGTAATTTCACCATTTGAGAATAACTTCTCTATGGCTTCCCAGCAGCCATAAAAAAGTACAGTATTGTTTTCCAAGACATGCATCAAAAGCCACAAATACAGCCCAAGTGAAGCCCACTTCATCATTGCCCGTGCCCTCCAGCAAAGACCCTTCTGATCACTCACACGTGGTCTGCCCATCGGAACGCTTCTCTTTCGAGACAAACAACATTTGTGGCCAAATTTTTACAAAACAGAAGTGGATGGAGCATTTGGAGAGGGAGTGCAAGGTAGAACAAGAATAAAAGAGACTGAGTGCATGACACAAAAAATACACCAAAAAATTACACTAAAAAGAGTGTGGAAAGAATGTGGCAGAGACAATAAGATTGAAATATAATTTGAAGGCAGAAGAATCGCTTGCTCGGCCCCTGGTAGTAAAGTCTTCGCCTCTCTCATAAAGCTTCCATAATGCTTTGTGGTGTGGGTTGGAGACTCATTTGAGGTGGGATGCAGAAATGACATATTACCAGTAAATCAGTGAAAATAACAAGTAAATAACAATTTAAATTCCAGTCTGTTCCTCACACAAAGCTATTGTATCGCTACAGGAGACTTATGGAGTCATATGGACCACTTTTATGACACTTTGGAGCTTGACAGCCCCAGTCTTCATTCCCTCATTTACATTAACTATTTTACTAATTAACTATTATTTTAATTTGCATTTTGTTTTCCATGGAAGGAAGAAACTCATGACAGCAGGGAGAGTAAAATATGGTGAACCTACAACATAGTGCCAGATGTGGATGTCTGCATCACGTGGGAGGTGCTTTCAGACACTGCAGTGCAGACACAAAATAAAATCCAGAATTGGCCTCAAGTTGCATCATGTCACGTTTCGTACATGCATGTTGCACAAACGTAATGTCACAGCTCAAAATTTACTAGGACTAGAGCCACTCCGGTGTCTGAAAACAATCACATTATGTTAGAACAGAGGTCTAGATTATTCATCTAGAGATCATTCATCACGACATTAGGCTCTTTTAATCTTTTTTTTTTTTTTTTTTTGCTTCAAATTCAATTCAATGTCATGATTAATCTCAGATCTGGTTGGTTTGATTTAAGGCCTATAACTCTTTTTTGAAGAATATTCTGAAATGCCTACGGACATTTTTAAAATACGGAAAAAGTATGCAATGTTATGGTCTATATGGGCTGCTCACTGTCACAGACATAGGCCCTGATTACACCTGGTATTAAGATGCGTTTCAGCTGATCCAATCAAACCTGGACAAGCAAGACATCAGCATTTACACTAGGGATGTGCGCTACGACTAATTTGACTGTCGTTTGAACTGAAGTTTTGTAACCGACTAGTCGACTAGTCTAAAGAGAAACCAACCTTCAAAAAAACAGTAAAAAAAAAAATGTATGCGACCAATTTAAAATACTTAGTCTATTCCAAATCCAATGATAAATTCTACTGAAAGGGGGCATTTATCTGTGACGTGCTCACCTTGAATTATGATCATTGTACTTTAAATTTAGAACATGATACGCATTCACTGAATCAACGTTTACAAATATTTAACAGGCATATTTATAAAAAACAATTGAATGAATAGTGCAGGATCAATGGAACAACCCTAATAGCCTGTTCTAAACAGAAATTACCAAGTAAAAGTTACTTAACATATTAAAACAGTCAGGACATTGTTGAAAATAATTAACAGGTAGGCTAAGCCAAATCTATGAGAGAGAAAAAAATGCGCTGAAATCTAATATGACAGCTGTTTGGTAAAGAACGTCAACCAATAACAGTTACGATGTAAAAAAAAAAATTTTTTTTAAAGTAGCTATAGGATAGAAAAAATAGGCCTGTGATGTAGCCTACAATAAACCTAATGTATTCTAAACATGACGTGCACACAGAATCAAAGATAGTTTAACCCGTTAAGCAGTCGGCGCCTCGTTGAAAATAGCCTTCTTAATCAGCAGATTAAAAAAATTGCATACCTAGTCTAAAACAGTTATTTTCTAGGCTACTTACTCAAAAGCATAAATTTTTGGATGAGTAAAATTAACCCGTCGACATGGTCTGGTGAAAGACGGGACTTGACTCACCTGAGGCGTCTATCCTGCACTTGAAAAAGCCTGCACAGCGGAAAAAAATAACGTACAAGCATGCACAGATGTAAAGAAGACTCAAATGTGAAAACATCCATAGGGACTTTCAAACATTTGGAAAGCCGATTCCCGCACCACCAAAGTGATTTCATTACTACTTTGCATGTCTAGCGAGAGGACATTTCCTGCGCGTGCCGCGAGTGAGAGAGGGAAGAAGCACGCGAAGCCTGAAGTGAAATTAAATTCTGTATCTGCTCCAGAAATCCTCTTTTTTTAAATAATATTTCTATTATTAATTCTATTTAAAATATGTAACATTAATATGACAGTAATTTAAGTGCAGCCTCTGTAAAAATATAAAGCCAATCGTAAATGTGTAAAAATTATTATCAGTTTAATGGGGGGAAATATTAACCGACTAGTAATTCCAGTGTCGACTAGCAGCATCAGAACCGTTTAGTCAACTAGTCTTGCACATCCCTAATTTACACCAGGTTATAATATGCGTCTCTTTTGAGCACTTGATTCAGGGTTTCTGATTTCATGACTGTGGTGATGGGGGCGTGGTCTAGCGCCGGTTTGTGAATGGAGAGCGAGTTCGGGAGATGAGAGCGGCAACGATTTTCACCTGGAGGGAATTACTGTATGTCTAACAGCTTTTTCCTATTTTGCTGTGAGAGCTCAAGGAGTATAAAAGGGAGCCAGACGCCAGAGGAGAGGAGGCACATAGAGTGCAATGTGTGTGTTGGAAGCTTCACTGCTAGGCTGAAGAGCAGCAGTTTCATAAGATGCTGTTGTTATTACATTCAGTGTAAATAACCTCACGTGGTTCACTGAAGCCGACTCCTGCTTCCTCCCCATATACTAGAAAGACCGTTACAATGACATACATCAAATGTTTTGCCAGTGTATGACTGCATGATAATGAGTTGCAAAAAAGTAAAGGAAGATACAAAAGCACTAAGAAATGGCACAATGTTTCTCTTAATTATACTTCTATATAATCTAAGCAAAAACATGACGTTTAGAGCAGAATTCTGAGTTATTTTAGTGGAGTACCTGTATTAACAGAGCTTCAGATGTGGGTGCATCTCGTGCCCCTGCATGTTGATATCAGGCACACTGAAGAAGTTCTTTGAAGTTCATGTATTCACTTTGTATTAAAATTGTCAGATCGGATGGTTATTTCCTCTTTCCTGTGAGCTGCAAGTAAAAGGCAAAGTTTAAACTCTTGCTTGAGGGCAACAGTATAGAGAAAATTGAGAAAAAAGTATTGAGAAAAAATGTATTTTTAAGAACTAGCCTATGAGTTGAAAATGGAGTCTCTTGAAAAAAATTCAGTTTGGTGTTCCTTTGAATAAGAACTTCTGGTTTTTGAAGCATCTAAGCAGACATTGAGGTGCAAATGAGAAGTTGAAAGGGGTCTCCTCTCGACCTGACAGATGGCTGAGAGAGGGTTAAAACTGGCTCAGCAAGATTGGATTGATGGGCTGTGATTCAGACTCTTTAGAAGATCTTAGAGGAGATCTGGAGATGAGAATCCAGACATACAGCTCATGTTTTGAGAGGAAGGTGAGAGGTCAGAAGTCATATTGATCCCATTTGACACAACTAAGCTTTGCAGTGATGACTGATGAGAGTCAGTAGAAAAGTCCCAAAATGTTCTGCTCTCGTAACTTCACACATTTCAATGTGAATAACATCTGCCTTGAAGGGTGTTTCAGTCCATTTACATGAATACAGAATATTTTACCCAACACATTACACTTGAGCAAGCAGGACATCACACCCTTGATCATCGTGAAAACGGCCTATTCAAATCGCATATGAAAACCTCATGTCATTCAAATGATTTTGGAGAACTTGAAAGGAACGGCATGTTTTCGATTATGCAAGCCAATGCAAGAGTTTATGCAAGAGATTTTTCTATAAATAATTTAAAGAGCCCATATTATGCTAATTTACAGGTTCATAATTTTATTTTGGGGGTCTACTAGAATAGGTTTACATGCTTTAATGTTCAAAAAACACATTATTTTTCTAATTCTGTACATTGCTGCAGCCCCTCTTTTCACCCTCTGGCTGAAACGCTCTGTTGTAGCTCCTGTCTCTTTAAAGCCCCCTTTTCCGAAAAGCCCAGTCTGCTCTGATTGGTCAGCTAGCCCGGTCTGTCGTGATTGGTCAACCGCTTAAGAGCGTGTGTCAGAAATGTAATGGCCCTTACCATAACTGAGTTTAAGGCTTCCTGAGAAGCTGTAAACACTATTGTAAATACAGTAACAGTAGCGTCAGTTTTTGCCATCCCAGTTCGAGCCAGAGTCCGATAATGAAAGTTTGGAAGAACAAGCTGATCGACCCGAACCACCTTCGCAAGCATGACTTGAGCAGTTTGTTTCACAGTGGTAAGTTTTAATTTTGTTACTTTCTTACAAGAACACTGTTGATTATTGTGAAACTAACAAAGTTTCAAGTAAAAGACACGTAGTGCATCTAAGTTAGACATCATTTGCTGAAATGGGTGTAGCCGAACTTTCTTCACCTGAGCTTTGAAAGGAGAACAGAGGCTTACCTCTGGTTGGACATTACCGGGGGTATTAGAGAGTTAGTGAGCAAGTTAGCCGTGGACTACCGTAGATAGCAGCCATCACATTACAGCTTGTAATTATATAATTATATAAGACTCTTGAGATCGACCATTTTGTTACACAGTTTTAGGTAAAAGCCGGCCCACAGCTGAACAGTAAACCCTTACCAAAACAATAACATTACACAGCAAGTTAGCTGAGCACTACCGTGGATTGCAGACGTAAAATTACCATTTGTAAAAATAAATCCATCTCCACACTTGATCACTATTCATGATAGTAAGAACAACAAACAATCTGCATAATTCTACACAATTGTAGGTAAAAGTGGGCCTGCAGCTGATTAGCAAAACTATTTAAACACAATATAATTAGCTAGCAGGTTAGCAGAGTCCTATATCTGTGCACTGGGTGTACACCATAGCTACAACACAAAACTCCGCTTTTGAACTCTCGGTAGCAGATAAATCCACAAATAATCCAACATACTTACAGGTTGTGATCCTGAAGCCCCAGATTGTCCCAAAAAAGTGGGAACTGCACCATCTTTCAGGAGTAACTGTCTTGAAAATCTGGCATTGGTTGTGGTTGTACTGCTGAGGAATAGTGATAAAAATATATTTTAACCACTGATTCTTCAATTCGTCTGCCTTTGGAAGTCCAAATAAAGAGGTTTTGCTTTCACAGTGAAGAAAACTACGTCTTCTCGACATGGAGAAAGCACTAACCCAACTCATCCTGGCCTCGGCTATAACTACCTTTGTTTAAGGGAGGGTCAAAGCAGCCCTTAGGCAGGCATTATGCAAATGTATTACATAGTTATGTAGATACTTTACGGAAGAAATGGCTGGACTACAAACCAGGCGTTTTGTGAAGTTCAGGAGCAGTGCTGTCTGTGGGAGAGATTAACTCCCTTTTGTGTGGACTTTGTGCTTTGTAACTTTGCAGACCTTTTACGTGTACAAAGAGCTATATTACGCACTAAAGGAAAGGTAAAATCCCAAAAAGCATAATAGGGCCTCTTTAAAGGCTTTCTGGCTTATCCAAGAACACAAAATCTCCTCCAAAGCAAATTGTATTTCTATAGTATGCACGAAGGGCATCTAAATAAAGAGCTAATGGACCTGGAGCTAGTTAGTGCATCAAAAAACAATAGTCTAGCAAAAAAGCCAACAGACACTGATGCTTTACTGTAGCAAGAAAAATGCATAACCTCTTTCCCAAGTCAGAGTTATACAGTATTTCTCCTGCAATTCCTGGAGAACACTTCCATATGGAAGCTTTAGCCACCCTACTCGATTATTTAGCCTGAACCACCTTATAAACAGTGATGGGCAGTAGCTTCACTACAAAGAGCAAAGCTATTAGCTTAGCTAAATTTCTGAGAAGCGAGGTGGTAGCTCACTAGTTTTAAATCAAGTAGCTTTTCAGTAGCGAAGCTATATTTTTGACTAGGTAGCGTGTAGCATTGACAAAAGCTACACCGCTCCATCATGCCTTGTACCCGGTGTTTACTATCGCCAGTTTTGAATCAGAACTAAAGACGTCCGATCACAAATGAATCGCTCATCTAGGTCAGTTCTTTACAATGAATTGGTCGTACATGATAGGAAAGCAGTCTGAATTGGTTTGCGATTCAATCTGAATGACTCAGAACGCTCACACAGAGCACTGCTGAATCATATGGTGTGCGCTCTCACTTGCCAAAACGCTCACGGAATATTTTAAAATACAGAAAATAAAGATAACGCTGGTTGAAGTGGATCTACAATCAATGGAAACCAAACCAGCAAATGTGTCCTATTGTTTGCCAGTGGTGAAGTAGGTCTTTATCAAGTTCAACACGTGTGTAGCTTGTAAACGACTTATGCAGGTAAATACATTTTTCAACCAAAAGAGTATCAAAACACTTATTAGCCTACACTAAAACACATAAAAAGTGTTTTTTGGACATGTACCATTACCTGGGAGCACCATGTTAATACAATGCTATATGAACATGGTAATCATATAACAAAGTACCATGATATTAACATTGTATTCTTTGAAGTACCATGCAAATACAGAATGGTACATAAATATTGTATTTGTATTTCAAAGTACCATGGCATTACCATGGTTTTTTTATGTGCACATACGTATTGTACCATACTGTATACTTGTATACTGTATTGCACTAAACTGTAATATATTGTACCATGGCTTTGATAAACATTATTTGAATAAGTCTTTTAGATGCTTTGTCTATTACGGTATGCTCCGTGCATCTACGGTTGAAAAAAATATAAAGTAGCTAAAATGTAGCAAGCTACTTTTGGTGTGTAGGTTGTGGCGTAACTTGCTACTTTCTCTGAAGTGTAGCTTTTAACTTAGCTTAACTCATTTTTCTGTTGAGTAGTTGGTAGCTTAGCTAGCTAAATTTTTTTGAGTAGCTTGCCCAACACTGCATATAAGAGGTCATATCAGGCTCTGTCCTTGGCAAAAATGCCCTCACTATCCAAACCAAATGGCTGATGTCCAAGAGTAATACATGGCTATCAGCTGATGTATCCGCCCTTGGCCCCTTTCATCTACATCCTGTGAAGCTCCGTAATCAGGGGGAAGTAGAATCGCCTGCAGCAGAGTCTTCCCTCCCTGATCAAATTATGCTAATGGAACGGGAAGGGCCAGAGGATATCTAAATTACTGTACCCCAATTATGTAGGGCAGCCTGAAGAAATTGCAGTTGGATGACACTAATAATCAAGTGATTAAAGACTTCCACAAGACATATTGAACCACCGTAGGTGAAGAGCACGGCTTAGTGACAACCCAACATGTGGTTGGGTTTGAGTAAAACCAAGGGGTCAGGTTTAAGGTGGTTAGCATGGCCAAGTTAGCCACTACTTTACCAGTGGACGATTTTTGGGAGGAATTCTAAAAAGTAAGAAATGGGCTTTTCACATTGTAAGGGGGTTTAGAGGAAAGGAGGAGGCGAGAACCGGCTTGACAACTTAAATAATAATTTATTAACCAAAAACACAACCAAAAACACACAACTAAAAACACAGCACAGCTGTCTGTAATTCTCTCTCTCTCGAACTGTCGTCCCCGGCCGCCTTTATCCCTCACGCGCCCCATCAGGCTGATTGGGGACCGGGTGTGTCTCATTCCAGCCCGGCCCCGCCCTCCTCGGCTCTACACACATCATAGCTAAGGATAGTCACTAATGAAGGGCTTGCGACTACACATTCTTGTGGTGCCATCAGCCAATCAGCATTAGCTGGGTTTCCAAGCAAATGTTTCACACTTTTTAAGCACATTTCTAAAAATTTGACTAACGAAAATGCACACCTTTTCACGTTTCCATCCACTACATCATGTGCATTATCTTTAGAGACCCCACCTTGTCATGATGGAGCAACTGAATAACCTCCTTTCTTTGGGGGAGAGTTGTATTAGCAGTATTGAAGCAATTGTACTTTACTTCATTTTATTAAATGGTGCCAGGAGAGGCTGCAGAATGAGTGTAATATCTCATAATGAGGGCTGAAATGGCTGCTATGCCTATACACCACCAGCCTTCATATACCTGGGAGCACCCGCACTCATAACTGTTCTGCCGGATTGTGAGGACCCACTTTAACAACCAGCTGTGGGTTAAACACTTACGTATGTCAAGGGCTATGTTCGAAGAATTGCTTTGTTGTGAGGAGCAAAGACACGTGCACAAATGGTCAAAACATGTAATCGTTTTGCGAATAAGCTGTTTCCATCACCTATATGCACATTCTGACTTGTGCAAAATCTACATCAGCCCAGCGCATAAACTTTAAAGCGAATTTTGAGAGTTTATGCGCAAAGCCACCAGCACCAGATAAGCAACTGGCATTGAGAATGGAAATGCTAACTTTCTCCAGATATTAAAGATCTGAGGAGTATTGTACAAGTGCACCTTATTAAGTGACCAGCACAATACATGGTCTAATCTCTCTTGCTTTTGCACAAATAACAAATCAAAGACAATAAGAAAATGTCATTAGACCGAGGTTCCATTTACTTGATAACTATGTCAGTTATCAAGTGTTTTTGTGGCAACCTGCTCTTTGGCCGTATCACATAATTATTCTCTTAATACAAGATGCACGAGGATACTGCTAGACTCGTTAGGACTGTCTACACACTGAGTGGCAGAACACTTTTTTTCTTCGCTCTGATACTCATCTGGAAAATGAATGAAAGATACAGGCCTTAAATAACATGGGGGGGAAAGTCTACTGGGTGCCAGTGGAGCACAAGGGAGAGGAAAAGGAAAGAGACTCACTAAATACCAATATGATCTTCCACTTACTGTACTATATTTTCTTGTTCAGTTTTGAAGATTCTGGAAAAACAATTAAGAAAAGTGTTTTGTTTTTTTCAATGATGTGTAATTCTGTCAAAATGCATTACCAGGCTTCATTTGCACTTCAATTCATGAATCACAATTAATATTAGTACTAATTAATATTAGATGTAATTAGGTGTAGGTATTGCTGTATTAAAACACTTCACAATTTATGTACATACAGCGATCAAGTAATGAAAGATAATTCTGATCTTCGTTTTTGGGCATTTTTAAATTTTTTCTTTTGTGTGTGTAATTATATTTATGTTTGTGCAAAACAGTCAAATACAAGAAGACACACACATGATATATAACACCTGACAAAAAAAAAAAAAAACAGCCTTTAAATTAAGTGAATCTTGTGTAACAACACTGTTAATGTCATAATGATGTCATTATGGCATAAATGAGACTGAATACTCTAGTTCTATGATTCAATAACATTAACCACCATACTGTATACCTCTATGTACGATACTGGTGGATATTTGTGGGAGTTTTCCTACTTTCCTGCTTTCCTGCCATAAAATCAGGAATTGAAGGAATATGTTATCAGTGGCCATAGCATTTTTTGGGAGCAGGCCTTTAAAAACACAGAAAGACTTGTTAAATCTTAGGAGCTCAGTCAAGCATGCCTACAGTTCTGTTGAACCTTCTCAGATTTGTTTAAATTGACAGCGCTTGGCAGCTTGATCCTGCAGGGAACAAGGGATGTTCCATAAGGAATACTGCAGCACAAATGCATAAAAAAACCACTGTAGGCATGGACACTTTGCTTGTAATAGCTGTTCATCTGCCAAGAGCTTAAAAGATCTATCAGCTTTCTTTTCCTAAAATGTGAAAGATAGTAAGCTCAGTGTATCTGAAATAGAGTGCAGATACTGTATCTCTTCTCTCAGAATCTTCTTCTTGAATCAAAATATAATTGGACTGCCCAAAATCAACATATTTGTACACAAAATTAGATTTAAAATGTGAAATATGGTTTATGCACTGAACACACAACTGCATTGTGTAAGAAACAGGATCTATGTAAAGCCAGTCAGCACAGTCTCAAAAAGGACACATGGGAATACTTACCATCTGACAATAACAGGAGACAGGCAAATTAAATAGCTTCTGGTCAAATTTTCCATGGTTTATTGCAAACCTGAATAGAGGTAATCACAAGGTAAATTTGGACTATGGATGAGGGCAGACATCTTTGTCTGGCATAGGAATATGTTTTAGCTGGTTGTCAAACATCCATCTTACTTGCAGTCAGCACTATGCCAACCGTAAAATGAATTGCCTGCTGTTACCGCATAGAACTCTCCTGCATCAGCCATCAGGCCAACCTTTCTCAAACTGCCACAACAAAACAAAGAGTATATAGCTCTGCTCCAACCAACCATATCACTGTTCAAAGTCACAATACAACAGCAACCTATTAATCATGATAGACATGATCCAAAACACAAATATGTAACTATGCCCTGTTAGCATGCACCAAGGGGAAACAACCTGTGGAAAAATACTAATCTGTAGGTCTTCTTTGAGGACTATGCAAGTTTCCAAAAAAGCTGAATGGAGCACATTTGGAATAGAACAGAAAGCTGGGGTCTCAAGAAGTGTACATTGAAAGTTGTATTTTTAACGGTACAGGTTTAAAGATACAGTCAGTTGTGTGATGACTAGTCAACTATTGTGACCCATCCCTAAGTTGTATGCTCTAGGGCTATTTAATTCTCAAAGTTAGTAATGTTTGTGTCGAATGGTCCTGAAAGTTTGGCTTGTGTTGTGCTGGAGGTTACAAGCCTTGGGCGTGAAAATGGAAGCCACCCTGTGTAAGTGTGTGTATGCACATGAGAGGGAGCAGTGTTTATCAGCAGGTCAGGAGGTGATTACTTGTATCGTTTGTTCTGCACCAGATGAGAAAAACAGAGAACACAAGCTCGCAGCAGACCCCTGATGCTAGAGACGCCTGTTACAAGCTGAGCAGAAACATCAAGCATGTCTGTGAGTGACTGAACAATGCCAGAACATACATTGCACAGAAAACATTACAGAATGCCAGCTTTCGCACCACAAATGAGAATATCACATTCATCAGATGGCTTGGTTTTGGGACCTGTAATTTAAATCTAACACAAAAGACTGTTTAATTTGTATGTACAGTTGTGCTCAAAAGTTTGCATACCCTTGGAGAATTGGTAATATATGTACCATTTTTAAAGAAAACATGAGTGAGCAGGCAAAACACTTTTCTTTTATCTCTTATGGGATTCATATTCAACTGTAAGTTATAACAGAATGGCACAATCATAAAACAAAACATGGCAACAAAGAAAAAAATGAAATGACCCCTGTTCAAAAGTCTGCATACCCTTAGTTCTTAATACTGTGTATTACCCCCTTTAGCATCAATGACAGCGTGCAGTCTTTTGTAATAGTTGTCTATGAGGCCCCAAATTCTTGCAGGTGGTATAGCTGCCCATTCGTCTTGGCAAAATACCTCCAGGTCATGCAAAGTCTTTGGTCGTCTTGCATGAACCACACGTTTGAGATCTCCCCAGAGTGGCTCGATGATATTAAGGTCAGGAGACTGTGATGGCCACTCCAGAACCTTCACCTTTTTCTGCTGTAACCACTGGAGGGTCAACTTGGCCTTGTGCTTAGGGTCATTGTCATGCTGGAAAGTCCAAGAGCGTCCCATGCGCAGCTTTCGTGCAGAAGAATGCAAACTGTCTGCCAGTATTTTCTGATAGCATGCTGCATTCATTTTGCCATACATTTTCACAAGATTCCCTGTGCCTTTAGAGCTCACACCCCCCAAAGCATCAGTGAGCCACCGCCATGCTTCACAGTGGGGATGTTATTCTTTTCAATTTACAGTGTGCCAGAAGCTGTGAGGCGTGTCAAGGTGTTGTCGGGCATATTGTAACCGGGCTTTTTTGTGGTATTGGCTCAGTAAAGGCTTCTTTCTGGTAACTCGACCATGAAGCTCATTTTTGTTCAAGTATCGTCATATTGTGCTCCTTGAAACAACCACACCGTCTTTTTCCAGAGCAGCCTGTATTTCTCCTGAAGTTATCTGTGGTGTTTTCTTTGTATCCCAAACAATTCTTCTGGCAGTTGTGGCTGAAATCTTTCTTGGTCTACCTGACGTTGGCTTGGTATCAAGAGATCCCTGAATTTTCCACTTCTTAACAAGTGATTGAACAGTACTGATTGGCATTTTCAAGGCTTTGGGTATCTTTTTATATCCTTTTCCAATTTTATAAAGTTCCATTACCTTGTTACGCAGGTCTTTTGACAGTTCTTTTCTGCTCCCCATGGCTAAGTATCTAGCCTGCTCAGTGCATCCACGTGAGACCTAACAAACTCATTGACTATTTATACACAGGCACTAATTGCAATTTAAAAAGCCACAGGTGTGGGAAATTAACCTTTAATTGCCATTTAAACCTGTGTGTGTTACCTTGTGTGTCTATAACAAGGCCAAACATTCAAGGGTACGTAAACTTTTGATCAGGGCCATTTGGGTGATTTCTGTTATCATTATGATTTAAAAAGGAGCCAAACAACTATGTGATAATAAATGGCTTCATATGATCACTATCCTTAAATAAAAGACTGTTTTTTTGCATGATCAGTCATATTTTCAAAATCAATGCCAAAATTTCACAATTTCTGCAAGAGTATGTAAACATTTGAGCACAACTGTATGTATGTATGTATGTTTCAGAATAAATGGTCAGATTTGGTGCATTTTTATATATAAATCAGTAGTAAGCTATAGGGGGAACAAAGGTAAAGTGGGACAACTGATACAGTGGAAAACTTCAGCTTAATTTATACAGGTAGCTACATTAAAAACAAAATAAAGTGCCCCACTTTACCTGTATTCACTCCAAGATGGGATTGGGTTTAACACAAACTACAGAACTTGTATGAATCTTGCATAAATCTAAAACAAACAGACTGACAGCTACTTATGGAATCGTTAAAGAGAACCATCATTACGAGGACAAGCCCGTGCCACTCTTTTGGACATGAGCCAACTAATATTTTTTCCCCTAAAAAGTAATTTAAGGAATATTTGCATAGCTTAACATTTACAGCTATATGACATTTTTGGAAAACAGTGCAGATTCTAACATGAACAATGTTGTGAAACTTAGCGTTACATATCAGACGGTTTACGTATTTCATGACATATTCCCCAAAGACCTTTGTTGAGGTTTGGCGGGCAGGCTTGGGAAATTGTGTGAAATGCTTATTTTTGATAAAAAGTATGATCCATTTCAGCTGGAAAAATATACTGCTGCGGACATACTCATCAACATTCTACAGTGAAGATGGGAGAATTGTTTTGCTTTCATTGAATACAGCATAACCACGGGATGTTGGAAAGCCCAAGAAAAACATTTCAGTTGATGGGGTATTTGTGTGAACATGCACAAAGCTTTAAGGCAGAGAGAATTGGTGAAAAAGACACAGAATACTAGAGTTACAATTTTAGGAAGAAAAGCCAATAAGCACATCCCATTCAGGTAAGACTTAAAAGTTCATCTCCATCTCAAAGCTATCTGATTCAAGGGTGAATAAGATAATAGATTCAGAAACATTATGTCATTCCAGTTCATAAATATGTTATTGTATTATGCATCATATGTGCAAACATGTCCCAGCCAGACTGTAAAGATCAGGTAACCAAGACTTCATGAAAACCTCAAGTTCAGCATTAACACACAAAGTCTGTTGGCCTCTCTGGATTTGACTGCAGATAAGCGTTTCTGTGATGTTTCTGTGACATCACGTTGATGCTTATTATGAAAAAGGCCAGTAAAAGGGCAAGACAACACCAGAAATTGCTCCAACATGGCCATTTAGAGCCTTGTAAAAAGCTCTTGTAAAAATGTTTTACAGGGTTTTAACGTGCACCTACAGGCTGGTCTGAGACACAATTGCTTGTGTATTTAAAAATGCACCTGGCTAGTTTGGTTGTGGGTATGATGGCTGTGCAGAAATAGAGGGCAGAATGTGTTTGAGTTTAATGTTGTCTTTAAACAACATAGATAAAGTTTAATAATGGTTTTAGGCCTTAAAAGGACATTTGGCTGGCATTACATTTCATTAGGGGGACTGGAGGAGACAGAGAAACACATACAACTTGATCAGCAAAATAGGCATTATAAGTCTTTTATAACTGGCTAAAATCCCTGTAGCATATTTCTACTAAGTCATTCCAACATATCTGATACCACCAAGTCAACCCAACCAAGGAATTCATTTTTTCTTCTCCTTCACAACATCTTACCTTCATGCCACCACGTGTAAAATTTTAGCAGCCAAACTCTTGGCAGGACTGTAATTTGGCAGGCCTTGATCAACTGTAATCACTTCGCCAAGCTTAAAACAGCTGATAAAATCAGTCCATAATACAAAGAGGGGACTCATCGATATAAAAGAAACCTAAGCCAACAATAAAATCCCAATCCATCGGTCAAAATTACCCCCATGACACTAATTCCTCAAACATGACCTTGAGTTCATATCTCAAGACTAGCAATGTTTTAATGGTTGAGTTAAGAAAAAAAAAAAAAGAGGGTGCCTGGGTGTTTTTTTTTTTTGGGATTTTCTCCCCTTTTCCCAATGTGCTCTAAGTCCTCATGGTGGCATAGTGACTCACCTCAAACTGTCAATTTGTGCATCTTATCACGTGGCTTGTTGAGTGCGTTACTGCGGAGACTTAGCGCGTGTGGAGGCTTCACGCTATTCTCCACGGCATCCACGCACAACTCACCACGCGACCCACTGAGAGCGAGAACCACATTATAGCGACCATGAGGAGGTTACCCCATGTGACTCTACCCTCCCTAGCAACTTGGCCAATTTGGTTGCTTAGGAGACCTGGCTGGAGTCACTCAGCACGCCCTGGATTCGAACTAGTGACTCCAGGTGTGGTAGTCAGCGTATTTACTTGCTGAGCTATCCAGGCCCCCTGTGCCTGGGTGTTCTTGAGCAAGGCTTAACTTCTTACTGAAGACTTACAAGAGTAACATCACCAAATTTGAGTATGCGAGGTCATAAGTGTGTCTCCTTGAGTCATCATTTACTCATCTCCTTCATGTTGTTGTTGGAACACAAAAGGAGATCTTTGGAAGAATTTTAGTCTCAGTCACTATTCACTTCCATTGCTTCTTTTTTTTTCCATACACTGAACGTGAATGGAATATAGGGCTGGGCGATAGAACGATGTAATCGGATATCAACGATATCTTACAAAGATCCAGATGTCGATTGCAACACTCAATTGACAGACAATGATCGACAATATTGGGAAATGGCAAAACCATGGATCTGGGAAGTCAGCAAATATATTTAACAGTAGCCCAGGGTGTGAAACTAGCACCCATCACCTGCCAAATGTGACGTGGCTGAATCCAGTTCACTTTGTCCAAATGTATTTCATGAGCAGGTAATTTTGCAACAGGCGGGCGACCTGTAAGACGTCACAGAGAGACACATGACAAGAAATGCTGTTAGTCACAAAGACACGCGCTTGAAGAAACACACTTGATTATATTTTAAAGAACAGACAAAAGAAAAGTTGTCAATGCTCGTGTCTGATTCGCTGTTTGTTCAGAGGTGTGCAGCAAGAGCCTGTCTTGTGGAACACACGCATGTAAAGAGTTATCACTCTTTCTTCTCTGTTTCATTCTTCTGAAAACTGTTTGCAAGAATAATGTCACCTATGAGAATGCTGCAAATGATCTCCGATCATCTCAGGAGGTGCTGTGAGTTTAGTTCGCTTTATTTCCACGGAGCAGTTCGTGGGTAACATTATGAACGCAACTCTCCAGGTTCAGTAATATATATATTTGTATTAAAGAAACAAAGACTAAAGTGATTAAATCATAAAATAATACAAGACACGTTCACCTTGAACCTAAAATTAGTTCTATTTTATTTTCTGTATTACCAAAACGCAATACTAACACAAATTCGATAAGAACACACATTTGGCAGCATTATTTTGGGAACACAAGAGAACTTATTAGGCTTTATTATGATGATAATTATCTTTACATTTATAATTGTCTTTAGTTCTTAATCTGTAGGCTATTAGTAATTTTTCATCTGTTGTCGTTGACTGATACTTGCATGATGGCAAATGGGGCCATTGGAGATTGGAGGTGGTTAAATACGATTTTTTGATTACTTTGTTATTTTTATTTCTTTTTTCGTTTAGTATAAAGTGCAATTTGAATTTAGAAATGTCTTTTGTTTATGTTTTTCATGTTTCAATAAATGAATTTAATTTTTAAAGCAAAATCAATAAAGCAAAAATATTCCCCGACCCTCAGCAGAAAAGGGGAAAAAAGAAAACAAATTGAGTATGCTTCCTGTGACAAATTTCTGTCAGAGCTGCAGAACCAACCTTTAAATCTGACTTGGCTTGAGATGAGAGCTAAAGTTTTACCCACTAGAAAGTCTGCCATTAATCAAGACTAGCCAAACAAAGAGGTTTGAGAAGAAATCTGACAGGTCAGAAAAAGGCAAAGACATATTAGGTCTAAAGACGGGACACAAAAAAAGGTGGACATGCTGAGCAACCAAAATGGTTTTGTTATACATTTCTGATGATAGCATTCATCATAACAACATGATAACAGCTGGTCATTACAAGAACAGAAATAATTTTTCATAAATCTCACAAAAATACCAGGCATCTTGAAAATAATTTGCCATAATCTATAGTAAATATACAACAAATAATATACTAACAATTCAAAAACAGTTTTAACATACAACACTTTTAGTGGTGCTTGCATGTGCAAAAGTTGCCACCACATGGCTAAGTTGTTCTGGGTGGTTGCTAGACAGATGCTCACTGGCCCAAGTCAAAAGGGCCCACCATTTTTTTTTTTTTTTTTTTTTACCTGTTTTATCATCTACCAGGAGGAAATTTCTAGTCTGATCGCTTAGAAAAATACTATCACACCTTTCCTATACAAACCATATGATTTGATAAATATGTCTATTGCAAAAACATGCATGATGAATTACCCACCACTTATTCTGTGCTGTGGTAATTATATCCACTATTGGCTCTGCATTAATAGTATAATAAGAGGTTCCTTGAACAGGAAAGAGTCATATTTTGCCCACATTTCTAGTAGGACAAGATGTTTATTTCCCTAAATTAGCTTGTGGTGATGTCAACTATGCATAACTTACGTTGTGCTCACAGGTCAGTGGCCCCCACTGTGTGCCAGTAGAAGCCGGTTGTATTGTCAGCTGAACAGCCCAATACACAAGTGTGAGTCTAAGTATCCATGAATAACATGATGTCATTTGGCATGTTTCATTGTAGAATACAAGCAGCAATGTTGGGGCTGTTATTCCAGTCTCGGCTGCTCCACTTGAAATGAGTCTACCAACCCAAAGTTTTTTTAAGATAAATTACAATTTCATGATTGTTTTAAGGTTTCCCTTAAGGCATAACAGCACCAAGTCAAGACAGAGACCGCCATTAGGTCCAAATCTACATCAGGTCTGTCCCTGTCAGCAACCAGCAGAGAGACATTACTCCTAACTAACTGCCAGAGCTTTCCTTGTATGCCATTGAAGCTTTCAATTCTACTTTACAACAGAGAAGATTTTTTACAAGAGCCACATTTATGGGGAATCCTAGTCCATGTGCGCACTGCAGATAATCAAGGTCTTAACACATCTAAATGTGTTTTGAAGACAGCATTGTGAGAAACGTCATGGTTACTGGTGTAACCTCCGTTCCCTGATGGAGGGAACGAGACGTTGGTGTCGATGTAGTGACACTAGGGGTCACTCCTGGGAGCCTGAGACACCTCTGGTCTTTGATAAAAGGCCAATGAAAATTGGCGAGTGGTATTTGCATGCCACTCCCCCGAACATACGGGTATAAAAGGAGCTGGTATGCAACCACTCATTCAGGTTTTATGCTGAGGAGCCGATATAAGGTCCGGCCATTTCAGCGGGTAGTTCAGCGTTGTGGCAGGAGGGACCAACGTCTCGTTCCCTCCATCAGGGAATGGAGGTTACACCAGTTACCATGACGTTCCCTATCTGTCACTCACCTGACGTTGGTGTCAATGTAGTGACACTAGGGGTCCCTATACAAAACGCCACAAGGCTGAACTGTGTTACGTGACCTGGCGGTGTGTGGTGGGCAGACTTGCTGTGTGCCTCATAGCCAGCGCAACAGGTCGACACGTAACCTCCCCCAACACAGTTATGAGTGTCGAACGGCCCTTTTTGGGGATAAGTCGACTACCCAGAGATAGAGACAGGCTTAACGCAGTCGTGGCCTCTTTCCCCTTCTCTTTTTCCACTCCCTAAAAAAGAAGGGGGATTATCTGACTGGGCCGCCAGGTCTAGTTGGGGGGGTGTCCGTCCCAAGGGGAGGACACCGCGGAGACCACACCTCGCCCCAAGAGAGGGGGGGATATTTAAGTGTAAGAATACATCACATGGTCTTTCCAACCATGTGGAGAGCCTTCAAGGTAGATCCTGCCCAATGGGGGAGGAGTTACTACAACATGGAGACTGAGGGGCTCTGCCCAAGGAAGACGCAGTTTGCCAGTAGGGAAATGAACTAGTGGAAGATATAGACCGCATGGGGTTAGCCTTACAGGGAACCGCCACATGCGGAGCACCTACCCCAGAACCGGGCTCTTAGTTAGCGCGTGTACTGGGCCGGCAGTGAGTCTCTCCGAAAACTCGACTGCCACAGGGCTCGGAGGAAGTCAGCCAGGGAACAACTTTTGTGAACACTACTGGGAATTAACAGCGCACGTCTTCAGCTCAAAAGGAGGTGGAAGGTGCTATGTGCAAGCGATACACCCGGCCGGCTATCCCGGGCTTATCCGCTTGTGTTGCGTGCCACTACCTGGGATGAAACCGGTTCCACCCGGAGGTTGTAGAACCTTGCAAAGGTGTTGGGTGTTGCCCAGCCCGCTGCTCTGCAAATGTCTGTTAGAGAGGCACCTCTGGCCAGGGCCCAAGAAGCCGCTACACCACGGGTAGAATGGGCTCGTAGCCCTACCGGGGGCGGCATGTTTTGGGCGAGACATGCCATAGTTATGGCGTCAATGAGCCAGTGGGCGATCCTCTGCTTGGAGACAGTGCTTCCTTTCCGCTGTGCACCAAAGCAGACAAAGAGCTGCTCAGAGATTCTAAAGCTCTGCGTGCGATAAAAAATAGATGTGTAAAGCGTGCACCGGACACGGCAACGACAGGGCTGGGTCTGCCTCCTCCTGTGGCAGCGCTTGCAGGTTCACCACCTGGTCCCTAAAAGGAGTGGTGGGAACCTTGGGCACATAGCCCGGTCGGGGGTCTCAGGATCACATGAGAATAGCCCAGACCGAACTCCAGGCACGTTTCGCTGTCAGAGAACGCTTACAGGTCACCTACCCTCTTGATGGAAGTGAGCGCAGTCAGGAGGGCAGTCTTTAAGGAGAGTGCCTTAAGCCCGGCTGACTGCAAAGCTCAAAGGGGGCTCTCTGTAGACCCTGAAAAACTACAGAGGTCCGATGAGGGAACAAGGCGCGGCCTGGAGGGATTCAGCCTCCTGGCGCCTCTTAGGAACCTGATGATCAGATCATGCTTCCCTAAGGACTTACCGTCGACTGCGTCATGGTGTGCTGCTATGGCAGCAACGTACACCTTCAAGGTGGAAGGGGACAGCCTCCCTTTCAACCTCTCTTGCAGGAAGGAAAGCACTGATCTGACTGCGCACCTCTGGGGGTCTTCCTGATGGGAAGAACACCACTTAGCGAACAGACGCCACTTAAAGGCATACAGGCGCCTCATAGAGGGAGCCCTAGCCTGAGTGAATGTGTCTACCACCGCAGGTGGGAGACAGCTTAGGTCTTCCGCGTCCCATCCAGGGGCCAGACATGGAGATTCCAGAGGTCTGGGCGCGGGTGCCGGATGGTGCCCCTTCCCTGAGAAAGAAGGTCCTTCCTCAGGGGAATTTGCCCGGGGGGAGCTGTCACAAGGAGCGTGAGGTCCGAGCACCATGTCTGGGCGGGCCAGTAGGGTGCTTACCAGGACGACCTTCTCCTCGTCCTCCCTGACCTGACCAGGGGACCAGCTGTGTGCCAGCGCGTCTATGCCGAGGAAGGCCTCGGTGAGGGCGTACCAGAGCGGGCAGTGGGAGGATTCTTGGGAGGCGAACAGGTGCACCTGTGCCTGACCGAATCGACTCCAAATCAGCTGGACCACCTGAAGGTGGAGTCTCCACTCTCCCTTGAGGGTAACCTGTTGTTACGGCGCGTCCGCCAAAGTGTTGAGGTTGCCCAGGATGTGAGTGGCTTGCAGCGACTTGGTGCTGCTAACTCCGTTGGAGGAAACGGCAGGCGAGTTGTGACATACAGCGGGAGCGCAGACCGCCTTGGCGGTTGACATATGCTATCGCTGCCGTGCTGTCTGTCCAAACTAGCACGTGCTTGCCCTGGATCAACGGCCGGAACCTCCGCAGGGCGAGCAGAATTGCCAGTAACTCGAGGCAGTTGATGTGCCAACGCAGCCGCGGACCCGTCTAGAGGCCGGCGGCTGCGTGCCCGTTGCCAACAGCGCCCCAGCCCGTTTTGGAGGCGTCTGTCGTGACCACGACGTGCCTGGAGACCAGTTCTAGGGGAACACCTGCTCGTAGAACCGAGAGGTCGGTCCAAGGGCTGAAAAGACGGTGACAGACCGACGTAATGGCCACGCGGTGTGTCCCGTGGCGCCATGCCCGTCTTGGGACTCGAGTCTGGAGTCAGTGCTGAAGCGGCCTCATATGCATCAACCCGAGCGGGGTGGCCACCGCCGAGGATGCCATATGCCCCAGGAGCCTCTGAAAAAGTTTCAGTGGAACCGCTGTTTTCTGTTTGAACGCCTTCAAACAGGCCAGCACCAACTGGGCGCGCTCGTTCGTAAGGTGCGCCGTCAAGGAGATCGAGTCCAACTCCAAACCGAGAAAAGAGATGCTCTGAACCGGGAGGAGCTTGCTCTTTTCCCAGCTGACCCGAAGCCCTAGTCGGCTGAGGTGTGAGAGCACCAGGTCCCTGTGTGTGCATAACATATCTCGAGAGTGAGCTAAGATTAGCCAGTCGTCGAGATAGTTGAGAATGCGAATGCCCACCTCCCTTAACGGGGCAAGGGCAGTCTCTGCGATCTTCGTAAAGACGCGAGGAGACAGGGACAGGCCGAAAGGGAGGACTTTGTACCGATACGCCTGACCCTCGAACGCAAACCGCAGGAAGGGTCTGTGTCGAGGAAGGATCGAGACGTGAAAGTACGCATCCTTCGGGTCTACCGCCGCGAACCAATCTTGATGCCGGACGCTCGCTAGAATGCGTCTTTGCGTCAGCATCTTGAACGGGAGTCTGTGTAAGGCCCGGTTCAGTACTCGCAGGTCCAAGATTGGCCGCAACCCACCGCCTCTTTTCGGTACAATGAAGTAGGGGCTGTAAAACTCCTTCTTCATCTCGGCTGGAGGGACAGGTTCTATCGCGTCCTTCCGTAGGAGGGTAGCGATCTCCGTGCAAGGTAGCAGCGTTTCCGACTTTCACCAAGGTGAAGTGGACGCCGCTGGACCTGGGCGGATGCCCGGTGAAGTGAATCGCACAGCCAAGTCGGACAGTCCGGACCAGCCCTCGTGACGGACTGGAAAGCGCAAGCCATGCGTCCAAGTTCCGTGCAAGAGGGACCAAAGGGACAACGTCATCGGATGTACCGGCAGGTGGGGCCTCGCGGCGGGGCAGAGCTTGAGGTGCCACACCACATCGTGGCCGTGCTGAGTCCGAGGACATCGAAGCACTTACCTGGCTCCTTGTGACCACCCCCGGAACAGCCTGGGACGGGGGAGGAAGAGGCCTGTCCTCGTGACCCATGGAGACTGTTACATCGGGGGCGGATTTGTGCCACAGCTGGGCGATCAGGGCGGGAGACTGCCGCTGGAGCGCCAACCTGCCAAATGGAGTGGTGGACGTTGGTCATGATGCAAGCCGTACACACCGGATATGTGACCCAGGGAACAAGGAAACAACTCTTGCTGAGCTTTTGAGTACTGCAGCCACTTGGGCATGCAGTGCAATTAAATGCAAAAGGTAACAAAAAGATGAAGATCTGCTTACCAGCTCCAGAGCAGCGGGTTTCATTGTCCCTGGGTCGCCCGTCTCAGGGGCGCTTCGAAGACCTCCGTGGGTTCTTCGGTGCCGGCTGTGAGACGGGTGGCGTCGACTTCCTGCTGTGGGCTCCACGCCGGGGCCGGGCCGGAGGGGCGGGCTGCGGCGGAGCCGGTGCAGTCACCACAGGGGGACGCCCTCGGCAATGAGTAGATGGGGTGCGGGATCTTAAGCCGCGCCGGGGCAGGATAAGCCGGCTAGCATCCATCTACTGCTCTACCATGGAGAACTGCTGGGCAAAGTCCTCGACGGTGTCGCCGAATAGGCCCGCCTGGGAAATGGGGGCAGCAAGGAATCGTGTCCTGTCGGCCTCACCCATCTCGACCAGGTTGAGCCAAAGGTGGCGCTCCTGGACCACTAGTGTGGCCATCGTCCGCCCGAGAGACCGCGCCGTGACCTCCGTCGCTCGGAGAGCAAGGTCGGTCGCCGAGCGCAGTTCCTGCATCAATCCCGGGGCAGAACTACCCTCGTGCAGTTTCTTTAGCGCCTTGGCGGACTTGCAGGAGAGCCATGGCGTGCAGGGCGGAGGCGGCTTGTCCAGTGGCACCGTAGGCTTTGACCATCAGAGACGACGTAAACCTACAGGCCTTGGACGGGGGCTCTGGGCACCCGCGCCAGGTGGCGGCGCTCTGCGGGCATAGGTGCACCTCGAGCGCGTTTATCCACCGGGGGATTGCCGAATAACCCTTGGCCGCCCCACCATCGAGGGTAGAGAGAGCGGGGAAGCTGAAAAGGCAGTAAAAGGTGCCTCCCGCGACCTTGTCAGCTCTTCATGCACTTCCGGAAAGAAAGGAACGGGGCGGGGCGTGGCTTTGAGCAGCGCCGCGAGCCCAGGAACCAATCACAGAGCCGCGAGGGTTCAGGGAAGAGCGGTGAAATCCACTCTAACCGACGCTCGCGGCTGTCCGGGAAAGCATGTCGTCATCTCCGCGTCAGCCTGTGACTGGGCGATCGACCCCAAAGGGAGGAGCCCAGCTGCGCTCGAGAGCTCATCACTTTCGCGGGCTCCGAATAAGAGGTCGAACTCGCCGTGAGATGAACCGGCGGACTCACCCGGAAGCCCGATCGGGGCAGACGAGCGTGCTGGGGAATGGGAGGTCCGCGGGGGGATACCCGGCGGAGGCGGTCCCATTGGGGTCCCCAAATCGCCCCCAGTGCTAGCCGCGCTGGCCTCAAACCCGTGGGTAAAAGGACCGAGGCGGGAGCCTCTGGGGTGGCTTGCTTTCTTACGAAGGCGAGCCACGACCGCAACGTTGCCATGGACATATTCTCGCAATGAGAACGTGACCATCCACGAACGCTGTCTCCGCGTGAGCAGTGCCCAGACACGAAAGACAATGATCGTGACCGTTAGAAGGCGAGAGATAACGAGCACAACCAGGAATAACACACAATCGGAAAAGCGTCTTTAAAAAGATGTTCCGTGTGTGCACTCTTTTAGAGAAATATATACTCTTTTAGAGGGGAAAAATGCTCTTTCAGAAAATATACTCTCTAGTTTTTCTGCCGAAGCGCCCAGGGACGTTCTCTGCAGTGCACCAGTGCAGAGGAGGGAGAAGCCGCTGAAATGCGCCGTCAGATCCAGCAGGTGAATGAACAGTAGTATTCAGCTCAATGAGCATGACTGAAGAGAAAATCTGAATGAGTGGTTGCATACCAGCTCCTTTTATACCCGTATGTTTGGGGGAGTGGCATGCAAATACCACTCGCCAATTTTCATTGGCCTTTTATCAAAGACCAGAGGTGTCTCGGGCTCCCAAGAGTGACCCCTAGTGTCACTACATCGACACCAACGTCGAGTGAGTGACAGATAGGGAACAGGGCGAAAAGTATGTTTATGAACTGATAATATCCCCCTTTACTTGTGATTTGTCTGAAAGGGAATAAAAGTAATTGTTGTTTTAGTGCCTCTAGTGTTTATTTCACCAGAAAAATGCTTCGATACATAAAATGAACCATGTAAAAATACATTTTGCAAAATTGTAGCTGTAGTAACATGTTTCTATGAGACCTGGTGGAAACTATAGGAGTGATTGTTGTATTCTATCCTGCATTTAAATGTATAGTAGTTGTCACGCCCAAGACTTTGCAGTGCATACATGGCCATAGAGAAAGAAAATATCAAGTGAAGATATCAAGGTCTACCAACTGTCCCTTTATAATTAGTAGAGGAAAATAACTCATATTAATACCAGGTGCACCCGTTTTTTATATCTTGTGAACATGATATTGCCATGGTTGCTGCTTCACTGTTTGAAACAGCAGCCATTTGAGGAAACAAAGTATACCATGCTATGTCATTACAGGTAGCTGTGCTTTGTTTACAAGCTGAATAGGCATCAACAAGACGGTCATGGTCATAATTGTGGCAAATGTTAATCAAAATGTTCATATCTAGTCACCCACAAGAAGTCTCATCTGAATCATATGACCACTAGAAAAGGCCCCTAACTCTCTTGACTTTAGAGAACACCAGTGAACCTGATTTGATGATTATTTCATGATTTGTGGTTTTTCCCTGTCTGAGACTGGCATTATATTTTACTGGCGTGTACATTGCAGCAGTGGTTGAGTGGTTAAGGCGTAATAAATTATGGATCTGACTCGCAGACAAGCACTAAATGGGCCTCTTAGGTAAATGGTGCCAATCCTTTAATCAGCTCCATTCAAGATGGCAAGGACAGTACCTGACAGGTTTGCTTTCATTACAATGAAAACAAACCAATGAAGTAATTGCCATTGTTCAAACAGAGCACAGTTGTCCTTGAAGGACCACTGTGGTTTTCTGAGAAACCGAAGCATGTAATCTTTAGCTAAGCAGTAAGAAGAGATGTGGCATCTAGAAACTGATGTTAATAATTCATAATAATTATATTCTTGCATTCCTCTAATAAAAAACATACTTATACTCTGTGTAGTGGTCCCTGTTCACATACATCCAGTTTAAATTAATAAAGCAACATGACATCATTTTACTATACTTCGTTATCCCTGAGTAATGACTGTAAGGTGGGGTAGGTCTGTTTAGATTAAGTATTTGAGATTAATTGTACATAAAATAGGCCATAATAATTCTGCACTGTGGGCACTGCCATTGAACAGACTGCAGTGGAAGTTGTTTTACGCTACTAAGCAAAGCTTCCGCTCTGCGAACGTGGAAGTGTGATAAAGGTCTTTATGATGCAACTGAATTCCATTATCTGTCACACTATTGCATGGTGCAAAACATTTCCTGCAAGGGGAAAGAGACCAGATTAGGTGCAACACTGATAAAATACCTCACAATTTAGAGATAACAGAGAACTTACAAAGAGATAAAAATGCAGAATAAGAAATAATTGTGAAAATCTTGAAAATTCCTGTTAATGCGGGACTTTAAAGTCAACACAAAATCAAAACTGACCCTATCTTAATGCATTTTCTGGGTCATATTGTAAGCAATTCATCAGTGCACGTTATTCCAAAGTAAAAAAAATATAAAATCAAATTGTTATAGCTTGCCCTTCCTGAAAAGGCTTATCTTTTCTGCTGACATCACTTTGGATAATGTTAACCAATAGCCATTTAACTATTTAGACTTGGGATGCACAGAAACCACTTTTTCTCTCCCGATCTGATCTGAACTCTCATATCAGCCAATACCGATCCCAATCTGATACCAGTGTTGTTTTTTATTAATCTGTTTAGAATATCTATACCTCACAGTGTGGAACTGATTGGGAGCACTCTTATATATTTAAAGAAACACAAACATCTAATTCCACATTATTTCATAAATAAATGTGCAGCCTAATAAAGAAAAATATTATTGATAACAAGTCTTCTGGATAATGCAGCAGCAAAATTAACGTCATGGTTACTTTCGTAACCTCTGTTCCCTGATGGAGGGAACGAGACGTTGTGTCGATGTAGTGACACTAGGGGTCACTCTTGGGAGCCCCAAACACCTCTGATCTTTTTTTTAAAAGGCCAATGAGAATTGGCGAGTGGAATTTGATGAATTTGCGTGCCACTCCCCCGGACATACGGGTATAAAAGGAGCTGGTATGCGACCATTCATTCAGGTTTTGTGCTGAGGAGTCGAGATAAGGTCCCGGCCATTTCAGCAGGTAGTTCAGCATTGTGGCAAGAGGGACACAACGTCTCGTTCCCTCCATCAGGGAACGGAGATTACGAAAGTAACCATGACCTTCCTTATCTGTCACTCACTCAACGTTGTGTCGATGTAGTGACACTAGGGGGTCCCTATACAAAATGCCACAACTAACTGAACTGTGTTACGTGAAGTGGCGGTGTGTGACGGGCAGACTGCTGTGTGCTTCGTAGCCAGCGCACCAGGCCGTCACGTAACCTCCCCCAATGTTCTTTATGAGCGTCGAACAGTCCTTCAGGAACAAGTCGACTGCCCAACGAATAGGTGGACAGGCTAGCCCAGCCGAGGCCTCTCCAGCACATGGGAGCACCTACCTCAGTACAAGGTCTCATTAGAGCACTTACTGAGCCGGCAGCGAGTTTCTCCGCAAACTCAACTGCCACAGGGCTAAGGAGGAAATTCATCCAGGGATCACAGTCTGTGTCTCCCACGATCTTGTCAGCTCCTCAGGCACTTCAGGGAATAAAGGAACGGGGGCGGGATGTGGCCCGAGCCCAGGAACCAGTCATCGAGCCGCGAGGGTTCCGGGGAGAGTGGAGGGTTCCACTCTAGCCCGACACTCGCGGCCGCCCGGGAAAGCATGTCCGTCATTGGGCGACCATTCCCGAATGAGGAAGCCCAGTCGAAGCCTCTGCATCTGACTGGACGAGCCCGCTCTCCGATACTGCGTTCAATAACTCATCCTCTTCCCGGGCTCTGAACAAGAGGTCGAACTCGCCCTGAGACGAGCCGGCGATCTCATCCGAGCGCGCAACCGGGGCAAGTGGGCGTGCTGGGGAATGGGAGGTCCGTGGGGGGATACCCGGCGGAGGTAGTCCCATTGAGGTCCCCAAATCGCCCCCAGTACTAACCGGCACGGCCTCATACCCATAGGTAGAACACTTTCTTATGATGTGTTACATTCATACAAGCAGACAGAGAAGTTTGAAATAAGTTTGGAGCAGAAGAAATAGAAATAAACCTTGTGTCCACTTTTCATTCACACAATTATTCTTGGAACCCAGTCAACTTAAAGGTGCACTTATTAATGTATTTCCTCATTTAAAAAGTTTTTACTTCTAAAGAAATGAACAGTAATTTTGAAACATTTGCATAAAATCATGACCACTCATGTGAGATGAAGTGTTCAGTCATATCGGTAACATTATAAAAGCTCTTTTATTCTACATGTGGCGGGGTGCCTCATGGGGGCAGCCATGTTAGAATCACATGACCAGCTGAATACTACTCACTTAATCTCAGTAACTGCCCTGTTATTGGACACTTTCACTCATGGATTAAATAAATCCTGGTTTACTGTGTATAGTGAATTTCTACAATGGCATTGGTAACTGAAAACTACTGTGTTTGAATGATGCAGCATACAGGCCACCAGTGTTGGGGAGTAACTGAATAAATGTAACAGGAATACGTATTTAAAATACAAAATATAAGTAACTGTATTCCACTACATTTACAATTATATCATTGGTAATTAGAATACAGTTACATTCAAAAAGTATTTTGATTACTTTAGAGATTACTTTGCATTTTATTGTCATTTGTTTCATTTAATATTTAGTTCCTTTCAGATGGAAAACATTTATTCATATAAATGATGCGATCCAAAGTGTATTTGAACAGCGGTGATACACTTTCTTATGATGTGTTACATTCATACAAGCAGACAGAGAAGTTTGAAGTAAGTTTGGAGCAGAAGAAATAGAAATAAACCTTGTGTAAATTGTCAGCTTTACGCTAAGCTAAAATGCTATTTCTAGCCATTTTACATGCACGTTACCAGGCACGATCATATTTTTTTATCAAGAAAATTCATGTTGGATCATAATTTCTTTTTTCTAGTAAGACCTTTGATATTAGGGCAAAAATCCTATTCTTGATAATAATTTTTGTATTGTTTTCCTGTAAAAACATAAAAAAATCCTTAAAACAAGATCAATTTGATTTATCTTGTTTTAGAAACAACACTGCATAAGATATTTAGGTTTTTCAGAGAAAGTATTTTTAACATGTGTATTTTGTCTTACTGTACTGTAACAAAACAAGTGAAAAAATCTACCAGTGCTGAAGAAGTAATCCAAAGTATTTAGAATACGTTACTGACCATGAGTAATCTAACGGAATACATTACAAATTACATTTTACAGCATGTATTCTGTAATCTGTAGTGGAATACATTTAAAAAGTAACCCTCCCAACCCTGCAGGCCACTAGGTGCCAGTGTAAGTCATACTTCAAAAAATTACCTTTAAATGCACCTTTAAATATTGTTGTAATTCGTAAACGAATAATAATAATAATAATAATAATAATAATAATAATAATAACAACAATATAATCTGTTGACTTTTAGGATTTTATTATACAATAGATAAATTCAGTTTATTTAGCTGTGCCATCTTAACTTTAAAACCCTATGGCTTTTATTTTGGCAGAACACTCCAGGAAGTCCCTTGAGTGTGTGTTAGGGCTGCAACGGTACATGTATCCACGCCAAATCAAACGGATACAGGGCCTTCAGTACGGTACACTCAGTCACACGAATGATTGCATATATTAGCATGCATGAAACCAATATTAAAACAACATACTGTATAACGAACAACACAAACCGCGTAGAACTAAAATGATAAAAGATTGCAGAGCAACACGGGACCTCAAGGAACCAAAATTTAACAGAAAAGAGTGCCATACGGTACACTAGAAACTGCGGATTAGATAAATGCATATGAATTAAACTAGCTAGCTTGCTATTTTTCCCAACTGTGATGGAACTAAACAAAATATAAATATGTTGGACTTAAATAAGCCAGAGATTGAAGACCCACCACTGTCTCTAAAATCTGTTGTTTGGGAGCCAGAGGTGTGTCCCAGTGTCACAACAATTCTCAAAACATTTTTATTATGTCCCATTTTCAGCTGGTAAGCTCACTGATTTTTTTCCTTTTTAAATTAAATCTCCTCATTGTCCTTCTCGCTATTGTCTCTGGTATCGTTTGCAGAGAAGAGAAGCAATTTCGTTGCGATACACCTTGATTTGATGATACTTTCATTCTAGTCTTCAGCAAATCAGCTGAAATGTATCTGGTTACCATGGCAATGACGTCATGTGTTTGGCACTTGCACTCTTTGCAAGTTAGAAATGCCCAAATAAAAATGTCTTTTCAACAATGAGCTGAAAGAAGCCGATCCATTTCTTCGAGTAACACGTAAAAATGTGAGGATGTTCATTTCCCAACGAGCACGGAGGTAAATCATACAATGTATATAAGACATAAAAGATCATATTTTATGTAGTACTGCCCTTCGAAAGCTACATAACACAAAATTTACTCTAATATACACAAGTAATCCTGTTCAAAAATTTGCATCCCCTTGGTTCTTCTTGTGCTGCCTTCTTGAACATCAATGAATGTTTGTACCTTTTGTAATAGTTGTGTATGAGTCCATAAATTGTCCTAAGTGTCAAAAGCTGGATGTCAATATCATATAGCCATGGTTGGAAAGAACTCAAATGTGCAGAAAATGCTGGGAAACCAAAGAATGTACAGTAGTTGGGAGATTTTTCTTAAGAAAAGTGGGCAACTTCACTGCTCAGGACAAAGCAGGGACTCAGAGCAACAAACAGTCATTGATCTTCAAGAAAACAATACACAATATTAACAACCAATGGAATGTAAACTTTTGAACTGGATCGTTTGTGTAAATTCAGTTACTATTTTGTCTTGTGAAATATACAGTTTGTGATGACTGTTATGTCAAATAGCTTCTTCAGGGCAGTACTAAATAAAAAACAAAATGCTATTTTTATGATATGATGAAATATGCATAGTGCAGTCATGTATTAATGAGCCTTCACAATAAGAATTATCACCCATCAGCCACTGTTTTCAAAATAAATAATTTAAAGAAAGATTTTTTGTTTTCCCTGCTGTACCGAAACCGTACCGAACCATGACCCCAAAACCGAGGTACATACCAAACCGTTAATTTTGTGCACCATTGCAGCCGTGTGTGTATGTAACCTAGTTCACAGTAGTGAACTATCGAGCATCTATATCTGAGATG
This sequence comes from Myxocyprinus asiaticus, assembly GCF_019703515.2. Lineage (NCBI taxonomy): Eukaryota > Metazoa > Chordata > Actinopteri > Cypriniformes > Catostomidae > Myxocyprinus > Myxocyprinus asiaticus. The sequence continues at coordinate 31,038,259 of NC_059383.1, read as the reverse complement.
TTGTCTGTGTGGAGTGCTATCAAATTGTGCGCCACTCTGAGAGCTAAAAACAGCAGCACTTGCTATGGGTGTGTGTCAAGAGAACAGAGCGTATTTACTATAGCATTCTGATATGCAGATTATTTATTAAGTTGTTAAACACAACCTTTTGCAATTCACAAAGCTATAATTTGTCTACAAGGGACTGCGAATAAAATGCATGTGTCAAATGGACTACTTTGTTGATGTGCAATAATAAAATTTTGCCTGCTGAATAAGCTCAATCCTTCAACCCATACTCATGTTATTCATTTTTAATAAACATATGGTCCGATTTTCTTTTATCTCCAGTAAAAGTGTAATTCTGAATGCAAAGCCATTTAATAAACAACACAACAGCAAAATATATTTTGAGGTTTTTATTGTTCTCTGTTATTCAGACCAGCACGTGGTAATCCTATGTTTTATAGAAAAAAGAGCATTAGCCAATTATTATCTCCTATGGAGCTGAATAATTAAAAATACAATTTGAAAGTCAATATGTTCATAAAAACAATGTAATTGCATACTCTAAAGATTAAGAGTTGACCGTTATGACTCTTTTGTTTTAAGAGTTGGTTTGAAGAAACTTTACTGTATGAAGACCTTGTCCAAAGAATCCTTGTCTACTCCAAACAAATTAATCTGATCCAAAAACTACATTGATTCAAAAGACACAAAAGAAAAGAATGCAATTTATGAAGATTGCAGAAAAATCCAACCCAAAGCAAAGCTGGACACAGTACAAGCTTTGCAGTATTTGAAGTACAGAATTTTAAAAGCAGCTTTAAACAGCTAAAGGAAAGACACAATGGAAAATATACCATCAAAATGATCAAATGCTGCTCTACTTCAAAACTCACCACAAATACCCCTTTTAAACCATGATATCACATCATAGCACCAAGAACCAGCATCAAGCAAACATCAAGTTTGTTATCTCAGTGGTATGTTATGCCATGTGAAAAGCTGTGAAATACACTAAACACTGCTTCAACACCTTCATGGTGGGCACCAATCAAATGAGGTCATCTTTCAGAATCACTGGCAGTTGCTCTAATATTTTCATCACCTTACCCAGTATGTTTTGATGAGCATGGCTGGTTTCACTACATGGGCATAAAAGCTATACAATTTTAAATAACTTTGTGCTCACTTCATAAAGACAAGTACTGGTTATAAAGCTCCCTGGAGAACCATTGCAATAATAATTACAGACCTTTTCAGTCTGAACTTGTAGACCTTTAAAAGGGGCTTTTCATGCCACGCTGTACCACAATGACTCTAACAAGTTCTCTCACTGATTACATACACTCTTCAGCTGTGGTCTGGATTTAATAAACTTGTACATCTGTCAGCCCGACCATAAAATATGAGCTCATAAACCCAAGCCTACCTTTTTGTACATTATTTGCTGAGATCACAGAAGGTTCATTAAAACAACTGAAAAGAAGAATGAGCTAAAACTAATAAAGACTTTTAATGAGCAAGCATCTCGGTTCCTTTTTAAACAATTGAAGAAACACAAGCAAACAGTCATTTGTACCCAAGATGTTCCTTGCAGTTTGCTAAGATTGTTTAAATACATATTTTACCCAAATCCCATTATGAGATCTCTTTGAAGCTATACCCAAACTTTTGGAAAATTTGGAGTTGGGTTTTTCATAGTCAAACTGTGATAATGCCAATACCTTGAAAGGCTGGGCATGTAAACGGTGGCCAAATTGCTGGTAGTGGTACCGCAGGGAGCAAAAAGCTGATTAATAAGTCACGTTTGTTGACAAAGCCTAGAGCAGCACTGCAAGGCCTGGGACCATACCCAAAGGAAAGATTACTGTCTGCATTCTAGTTTAGAATTTGTGTCCGTATTACAAAACAAGCTTAGACACCATTTAGCACAGAAATCTCTTTAAGTCAAAAAGCAAACAGGTTAAATCATTTCTCAGATCCATCTATACTTGTGCATAATGCACACAAAGGACTCAATTGTTATTCATGTTGAATTGCTGGGTTTGCAAAATGTAATCTTCGTGAAGATGGCAATTCGTTGATGATTCAGAGAGTAACACTGTCGATCCCACCCCTAACAAATCTGCAACTTAGAACAAAGGATAGCCAGCAATCGAACTAAGGAAGTGGGTTGTTCATTCGCACTATTTCACATCCTTTATTCAAGACCTTAACACAACTCTATGGATTTCCAAACTTTGCAAACTTATTGAAGTCTGCCCTCAACAATGTATTACATACACTGTAAGAAGTCTGATGAAATCATCTTAAGTGGTGGACATTTACTATTCAATGGATTTGTGCAGAACCAAAAGTGTAATTTTTCAGTGTTACTGTGCAACTAGTGTTGCGTGTTATTGTGCAAGTAATCAAAGTAATGAACCAATTTAGAATAATCCAGAAGATTTTGATGACTGAAGATTTTTTTTGTGAGTATTTATAATATGTTAGTATTTTAGATTAGAATGTTATTGTTAGCCTCTTTCACTTGTACCCCTATTTTTTTAAATGCACAGAGGACTGCAATGGAAATAAGACATTGACTTAATTGTGTTGTTTATTCTCAGCGGTTTTTAAATTGTATGGGATGGTGCTTATATTATCATCCTTTTACATTTTTAAAATATTGTCAAATAAATAAAATCAACTGATTCATAAAGAAAGTAACCATGATACATATGTTTGTGGAGGTCATGGTGGCAACTTTCACCAATAATCCTGATACTAATATTCCTCATATCTGCCACAAATCTGAGACATGTGTTTGGCCAAAAACAGCATAAACGGGTGAGGTGCTTTATGCTGCAATCATTGTCTAGTGTTTAACATGTGGGTGCGATCACACTTGTTAATTTTAGTAATACCACAGCGCAGTTAATAACTCTTTATGTCTGGAAACACAGGAATGTTATAGTGTGATTTAAATAGGCGGGGTGGCAAAATACTTCATTGCTGAAGTACCTGCACCTGCTCCTATCATCTAAAACATTACACAACAGCAGCTCCAAGAGGGAAACACTGAATGTCAAACATATAGGGGTGGTTGACAAATAATATGTCCATTAACCTTTTTTCCCCCCATCAACATCAACAAGTTTTAGGTAAGTGTGTGTGTGTGTGTGTGTGTGTGTGTGTGTGTGTGTGTGTGTGTGTGTGTCAAATCAAATCAAAATCAAATCCCTTTATTGTCACTCAACCATATACACAAGTGCAACAGTGGGTGAAAGTCTTGGGTGCAGTTCCAAGCAACATAACAGCATGACAATTACAATAAACATCTGATTTACACATAACACAGTTTACACATCTGTTATACAACACAATATACCATATACATCTAATAATATACAATATACAGTATACACAAAATAAGAAGACTGTATACAAAAAATAAATAAAATAATAATAATAATATACAATATACAGTATATACAAAATAAAAAGACTGTATACAATAAAAATACACTGTACTGTACACCCCCCCCCCCCCCCCATGTAATCAGTGGAAAGAAATAAGAAGTGTTGTGTTGACATTCAGCTGTCGGTTGCTAGTCAGTTGCCAGTGTGTTATTAAGAGAAGTATAAAATGTGAGTCCAGTCTGAGGCTAAGAAAGTGCGGTGCTGATATATGTATCGTGATCGATCAAGAGTTCAAAAGTCTGATTGCTTGGGGGAAGAAGCTGTCATGAAGTTGGCTGGTGTGGGTCCTGATGCTGCGATACCGCCTGCCTGATGGTAGCAGTGAGAGCAGCCCATGGCTCGGGTGGCTGGAGTCTCTGATGATCCTCCAAGCTTTTTTCACACACCGCCTGGTATAGATGTCCTGGAGGGAGGGAAGCTCACTTCCGATGAAGTGTCTGGCAGTTCGCACCACCCTTTGCAGGGCTTTGCGATTGAGGGCAGTGCTGTTACCGTACCAGGCAGTGATGCAGCCAGTCAACATGCTCTCTACAGTGCTAGTGTAGAACCGTGTGAGGATGTGGTGGTTCATTCCAAACTTCCTCAGCCTTCTCAGGAAGAAGAGGGGCTGGTGAGCCTTCTTCACAACGGCCTCAGTGTGGACGGACCATGTGAGTTCCTCTGTGATGTGGACACCGAAGAACTTGAAGCTGCAGCCTCTCTCCACCGGTGATCCATTAATGGTGATGGGGCTGTGTTCTCTGTCTTTTTTCCTGAAGTCCACCACAAGTTCCTTGGTCTTGTTGATGTTGAGGGAGATGTTGTGCTCCTGACACCAGTGTGTCAGAGTGTGCATCATTGTCAGTGATCAGACCTACCACCGTCGTATCATCAGCAAACTTAATGATGGCATTGGGGCTATGTGTTGCCACACAGTCATGTCTTTACAGGGAATACAGAAGTGGGCTGAGAACACAGCCCTGCGGGGCTCCAGTGTTGAGGGTCAGTGATGAGGAGATGTTGCTGCCCATTCTAACCACCTGGCGTCTGCTTGACAGGAAGTCCAGGATCCAGCTGCACAGTGAGCTGTATAAGCCCAGAGCCCGGGGTTTCACATAAAGCTTGGAGGGCACTATGATGTTGAATGCTGAGCTGTAGTCTACAAACAACATTCTCACATAAGTGTTCCTTTTTTCTAGGTGGGAGAGAGCAGTGTTTAGATGCAATGGCATCATCAGTGGAGCAGTTGTTGTGGTATGCAAACTGCAGTGAGTCCAGTGAGGCCGGCAGCACAGAGCAGATGTAATCTCTGATTAGTCTCTCAAAGCATTTGCTGATGATGGGGGTCAGAGCAACAGGACACCAGTCATTTAAGCAAGTGATTTTGGATTGCTTTGGTACAGGCACAATGGTGTGTGTGTGTGTGTGTGGGTGGGTTTGGGTGGCTTACGAGGACTTTTTTTTAGGTTACAAACTGGTAATTACAAGGGTAGTATGTTATAAATGTCAATCGCTTAAAAACATACTAAAAGATGTTTTTTTGAAAAAGTAAAATTGCAGAAAGTTTTTTTGTAAGGGTTAGGTTTAGGGGTAGGGTTAGGGGATAGAATCTATAGTTCATACAGTATAAAATTAATTATGTCTATAGAGAGTCCTCATAAGGATAACCGCACCAACACGTGTGTGTGTGTGTGTGTGTGTGGACAGGTTTAAGTGGTTTACAAGGACTTTTTTTAGGTTACAAACTGGTAATTACAAGGGTATTATGTTATAAATGTGGTTTATGAGGACATTTCTAGTGTCCCCATAATTCAAATCTCTTAAAAAACATACTAAACAATGTTTTATTGAAAATGTAAAAATTCAGTTTTCTGTGAGGGTTAGGTTTAGGGGTAGGGTTAGGGGATAGAATCTATAGTTCGTACAGTATAAAAATCATTATGTCTATGGAGAGTCCTCATAATGATAGCTGCACCAACATGTATGTGTGTGTGTGTGTGTGCGTGTGTGTGTGTGTGTGTGTGTTAAGGAAAGTGTACATTTCAGAAGCTACTGCTGCTCAATATTTTTAAAAATTTTTTTTCAACTTGGAGGTTATTAAAACATGTTTAATTAAACAGTCATACAGTCTGACAAATTATATTTTTAAAAGTACAAATATTCCATGTAGTTTCCCAATTAATATGAGGTTACAAATAGCATGTTTAATAAAATAGACATTATGTAAAATGATTTTAATCAGTTTTTACGTTAAATGTCACATTGCATGACACTGCTGTCACTACTTGAAATGTCATGTAAATAATAATGTCTGAATATAAAAGAAAATACAAGACAAAAGGGAGACCATTTACCTATAACCTGGTATTTAAACATGCTAAAAATTAAATATGGCCAGTCAAGCAGCTTGTACAGACCTATTCTAGGTAAATGTAAATAAACAAACATAATATAGCCTAGCTACTATGTAGAGTACAGTTAATAAACAAAACAATTGAATTTCGTCGTCTTACCTGTCAGCAACATCCCTGAACCGCTTTCCATGTCTGTTGCTTCAGTTGGATCAGTTTCATGGATGCCGGCTTTTGTCAAAGTACTTAAAGCAACTGTCCACAGGACAGACGCGAGCAACATGTTTGACTAAATTAAAAAGCCGCGAGACGCGCACTGTGATTATTTACGCAGTTTTCGTTGCCAAAACCTGCAGTCATCGCATTTCCATCAAAAGTCCGACTTTAATTAATGGAGCCCAGAAGACGATGAGATGGGTCTAAGGATGATAAATGAAAGGTACATTAGTTTCCTCTCAGTTCTCTTAAATCTACTGTTAATCTTTGTGCGTCACTGAACACCTTGTAAACAGCGCGCACTTACCGCCAGACACCTTCATCTGTACTGTATTTGCGCGAGGGGCTCCGCCCACGCACTCGCCGCATGCCAATGAGAAGTAGAATCCCAAAGCTCATTAACATTTCTGAGTCTGCAAAGGCGGACTGTAGAGTACCAAATTACTCCAAATGAAATCGAATAAATAAATTAATTAATTAAAAACAATGATTTCAATGACTAAAATAAACACCAATAAATAAAAAGTTCCCAATTAATTTGCACAATTCTTATTACATTTAATTTGAATAACATATTACAAAACATTAGGCTATAATATAATATTATAAATATTATAATATTATATATTAGAATCAGAATCAGCTTTATTCTCAAGTATGCTTACACATACAAGGAATTTGTTTTGGTGACAGGAGCATCCAGTGTACAACAATACAAAAACAGCAGCAAAACATAGATAATAATAAAACACACACACACACACACACACACACACACACACACACACACCAATAATCCTCTCAGCAGTCTGAACTGTCCTTTGTAGTCTTCTGATGTCTGATTTCGTAGCTGAACCAAACCAGACAGTTACTGAAGTGCAGAGGACAGACTCAATGACTGCTGAGTAGAACTGTATCAGCAGCGCCTGTGGCAGGTTGAACTTCCTCAGCTGGCGAAGGAAGTACAACCTCTGCTGGGCCTTTTTCACAATTGAGTCAATGTATGTCTCCCACTTCAGGTCCTGTGAGATGGTAGTGCCCAGGAACCTGAATGACTCCACTGCTGCCACGGTGCTGTTTAGAATGGTGAGGGGGTCAGTGTTGGGGTGTTCCTCCTAAAGTCCACAATCATCTCCACCGTTTTGAGCGTGTTCAGCTCAAGTTGTTTTGACTGCACCAGACAGCCTGCTGTTCAACCTCCCTTCTGTATGCAGACTCATGGTCATCTTGGATGAGGCCAATGACAGTGGTGTCGTCTGCAAACTTCAGGAGCTTGACAGAGGGGTCCTTGGCAATGCAGTCATTGGTGTAGAGAGAGAAGAGTAGTGGGGAGAGCACATATCCCTGAGGGGCACCAGTGCTGATTGTACAGGTGTGGAAGTGAGTTTCCCCTGTTTCACAAGTGGCTGCCTGTCCGTCAGAAAGCTGGTAATCCACTGACAGATAGACATGGGAACAGAGAGTTGGTGTAATTTATTCTGGAGTATAGCTGGGATGATGGTGTTGAAAGCTGAACTGAAGTCTACAAAAAGGATTCTTGCATATGTCCCTGGTCTGTCCAGATGTTGCAGGATATGATGCAATCCCATGTTGACTGCATCATCCACAGACCTGTTTGCTTGATAAGCAAATTGAAGGGGATCTAGAAAGGGTCCAGTGATGTTCTTCAGGTGGGCCAACACCAGTCTCTCAGGGCGACAGGTCTGTAGTCATTAAGTCCTGTGATTTATGGTTTCTTTGGGACAGGAATAATTATTCAGCATTTGAAGCAGCATGGGACTTTACACTGCTCCAGTGATCTATTGAAGATCTGTGTGAAGACGGGGGCCAGCTGGTTAGCACAGGATTGAAGACACACTGGTGAGACGCCATCTGGGCCTGAAGTTTTCCTCGTTTTTTGTTTCTGAAAGACCCAGCTCACATTATCTTCACAGATCTTAAGTGCAGGTTGAGTAGCAGGAGGGGGGAGGAGGGTGGTTGCAGGAGGTGTTGGTGTTTGTGTGAAGTGAAGGTCAGAGTGGGTGTGGGGTGTGCGATTAGGCCTTTCAAATCTGCAGTAGAACACATTCAGGTCATCAGCCAGTTGTTGGTCCACCACAGGGTTGGGGGTAGGAGTCCTGTAATTTGTGAGTTGTTTCATGCCACTCCACACTGATGCAAGGTCGTTAGCTGAAAACTTGTTTTTCAGCTTCTCAGAGTATCTTCTTTTAGCCACTCTGATTTCCTTGATCAGTGTGTTCCTGGCCTGATTGTACAAAACTTTATCCCCACCCCTGTAAGCATCCTCTTTGGGCTGACGAAGCTGCTTGAGCTCTGCTGTAAACCACGGTTTGTCGTTGTTGAACTTTAAATAAGTCCTTGTAGGAATGCACATATCCTCACAGAAACTGATATATGATGTAACAGAATCTATGAGCTCGTCCAGGTCTGTGGCTGCAGCCTCAAAAACACTCCAATCTGTGCAATCGAAGCAGGCTTGTAGTTCCTGCTCTGATTCATTGGTCCATCTTTTTACAGTCCTTACTACTGGCTTGGTTGATTTTAATTTCTGCCTGTAGGTTGGAAGAAGATGAACCAGACAGTGATCAGAGAGTCCCAAAGCTGCTCTAGGGACAGAGTGATATGCATCCTTTATTGTTGTGTAGCAATGTTCCAGTATGTTCCTGACTCTGGTGGGGCATGTAATGTGCTTTTTGTATTTGGGCAGTTCACGTGTGAGATTTGCTTTGTTAAAATCCCCAAGAATAATAATAACTGAGTCCGGGTATTGTTGTTCCGTGTCTGTGATTTGATCAGTCAGCTGTTGCAGCGCTGTGTTCACACACGCGTTTGGCGCGATATACACACTCACCAGAATAAATGAGAAAAACTCCTGCGGGGAGTAGAATGGCTTACAGTTAATAAAGTGCGCTTCCAAATTAGGACAGTACATCCTCTTTAACATTGTTACATCTGTACACCAACTTTCATTGATGTAAAAGCATGTTCCACCGCCTCTCGTTTTCTCCGTTAACTCTGCGATGCGATCCGCTCTGAACAGCTGAAAGCCCGGCAGATGTAACGCACTGTCCGGAATGGCTTCACTCAGAAACACAGGTTTCTGTGAAGCACAAGGCAGCAGAGTTTGAAAAGTCCTTGTTTGTATGGGTGAGGAGATGTAGTTCATCCATTTTGTTAGGAAGAGAGCGGAGATTTGCTAGATGAATACTCGGCAGTGCTGTTCGAAAGCCGCACCGACGGAGCCTGACCAGCGCGCCTGCGTCTCATAGCGCGTTTAAACAACACAGCCGCGCCTCCGACTAAAATGTCCAGCAAAATGTCAGAATATTCAAAAACCGGGAAAAGGTTGTCTGGTATATGCTGCCAAATGTTCAGCAGTTCGTTCCTGGTAAAACTGACTGGAAAAATATTACTAAACACAGGACAAACAAACAAAAACAACAAAAGAACTGAAGAGCTTCACACCGAGGCGCCCATCTGCGGCGCCATCTTTCCTGAATAATCCTGAATAATCTCATATTAGGCTATAATGTTGTGTGTGTGTGTGTGTGTTTCAGTTCAGTGGTGGTGTTTTAAATTTAAGTAAAGTAAATAAAAGTTATGATAAGTAATTTATGTTCCTGTGGGAGAATTTGCATTTCATATAATAGGCTAATTTAAGATTGTACATAACAAAAATCTCTTTACCAAATGGAAATCAAACAGAAAAAAAATAATAAAAAAAAATAAAAAATAAAAATGTAAAAAAAAATCCAAATGCTACGTTAGTTTTAAAGTTTTATTTCCATATATCTTTCAGTTCAGTGATGTTTTTTTTTTTTTCATACAAAATGTAAATGTTAGAATTGATGATAAGACTGAGAGTCAATGAGCAGAAATATGGCAATATAGACTGGTCATCAAATCACAGAAGTGAGGCAGTTGCACTCGTCTGTGGCCTCGTTGCATCGCTCCATTGTGTTCCACAATTCTTAAACAACAAATTCAGAAGAGTAGGGTCTTTAATTTTCTCCCAGAAATCTGGGGGTAAGTGTATCAAAGATTGTTTCTAAAAAAACTCAACAGCCAATTAACTCCTCACAGAAAAACTTGGATGAAGGTACACAATTTCCTACATGCACATACTGTATGTCGTCATAACATGCAAACATGACATCATCCAAGCAGTTGGACAAAGAACAGCACGAGGAGACAAACTAGTGCTGTAAGAAATTTGGCACGTGGCATGTCTTTTTTTTTTTTTTTTTTTTTTTTTTTTACTTTTTCCTTTTTCAAGAGGAAAGGTGATGTCTTCATTAAGCGGCAGTCAAAGATCTATTGGGTTCACAACACTCCATCCACCCCAATATAAGTAAAAGGTGGTCAAAGGCAGTTCACTGTGACATCACATAAATTAAAAAAAAAAAAAAAAAAAAAATCAAATGCCTTTACATTAAACCTCTTTTTTGTGACAGGTTGCGTACACTTCAAGTAACAACACCAGTTCACCTCCTAATGCAAACAGAAGGAATACCACTACATATTTTTTATACTTTTTGAGGGCAGATCAGTAGCTTAATCAGCAAAACATCTGTTAGGTTATTTGACCCTGCTGTGCATTTTTTTTTTTTTTTTTTTTTTTTGTGACCAACACATCCTGTATATCAAGATCTCTTCGAAGCAAAGAATTGGTCCCAATGGTGCTAAAGCTGGAGTCAGCAGAGGTAAAGCTACAGGATGAGGAGCAGTCCTAAGGTGTCATTTTGTTGCATAGCCCTACTGTACGTCAACAGTCAACATTTCCCTGCACTTCCAGTACAGAAACTGAACCTTCACTAAGCCTCGCCCACCTTGGTTACTGTTGCCCGCTTAGACAAGCTTTACAGAATCACCCATAGGAAATCATTGGGGATTTCTGTAAACAACAAGATTTTCCGTTATGATGTGCTCTTAAAATGGTAAAAATAATATCCTGACATGGCCTGGGATGAAGTTTGACATTGCAAAACCTTTTTATCTGCTGTTTTTAGGAATTATTAAATTATGTAGTAAAGTGTTTAAAATCACCCAAGACTCCAAATCAGAATCGAGGCAAACACTTACCACAGTCAAATCTCGATTACAATACATAACATTATTGTAAGTGAACAGAATTGTTCCTAACATCTCACTGTTACTTTTACTCTTTAGAAACCATCACCTCAACTGTGACCTGAATTAATACAACAATTTAAATAGGTGACATGAATTAACCACAGAGCAAATGTAGGTGTCCCTACTGATATAACATGTATTCTTTTGTGAATGATGGCAAGCACAGTTGACAGCTAGTCCATAGCATGAACCTCTATTTTAAGATTAACAAAAGAGAAAAAAATATTGATTTATCCTCTTTAGGTTTCTTGTGTCACTATTTCAAGTGCCCCAAGTACAATAATTTACCATATTTTTTGGATAATTTCAGTACAATTCAGTTCAAAACTATCCAAATTCTAAAATTTGCTTTAGAATAGAGCAAAAGCCTGTCTGACATTATAGCAAATGACAACAGCTGCTAAGGCTGGATTCATAAGTAATGTTTTTGAGGCGGGGCTTAGGGAAGGGTGAATTGCAGACTCACCCTAGACTGTACAGAAACCACCCTATCTAATAAAATGCCTCGTCTCTGAAAGACATGTAACTATGAAAACGTGGGTAAAATCCACAGATCTACAGAACGAAATCCTCGTTCGATTTTAATAACTATCACCAAAAAGCATTACATATCACTAATCAAGAGGATACAACATACTCTTTATTTAAAAGAGGTTGCTCTATGTTTTTTGTGGAAAATAATATATAGAGCAGAGGGCACCTCTATGAATTATCCTAAAAAGAAGTCTATCCTTCTCACCTACTTACGCCTTCAAATACTGAAAGAGAAAGGCATGAGCTCACAATATGCTCTCTGGACACAACACTGACACCAACAGCAGCCAAGAAGTACAACCCTCAAACATTCTTTAAACATATTCAATCCTGTATAAATCAATTTCATTTGCATTTTAACTATATGATGATCTATCTATTTTCCCCTGCATTATTTCAATAATCAAATACTTTGAAAAGACCAACATCATCAACATCCACCTAAACGTCTTGGTTACTGTTGTAACCTTCGTTCCCTGATGGAGGGAACGAGACATTGTGTCGATGCAGTGACACTAGGGGTCACCCTTGGGAGCCCCAAACACCTCTGATATTTGAGAATAGGCCAATGAAAATTGGCGAGTGGAATTTGCATGCCACTCCCCCAGACATATGGGTATAAATGTAGCAGGCTTGCAACCACTCATTCAGGTTTGTGCTGAGGAGCCGTGACAGAATCCCAGCCATTTCAGTGGGTAGTTCAGTGTTGTGGCAAGAGGGACACCCTGTCTCGTTCCCTCCATCAGGGAACGGAGGTTACAACAGTAACCAAGATGTTCCCAATCTGTCACTCACTTGACGTTGTGTCGATGTAGTGACACTAGGGGTCCCTATACAAAATGCCACAACCAGCTGAACTGTGTTACGTGGACTGGCAGTGCAGGTGCAGGCAGCCTGTCCTGCAGGAAGGAAAGCACCGACCCGACTGCACATCTCTGGGGGTCTTCACCTCGGGAAGAACACCAATTTGCGAACAGATGCCACTTCAAGGCATGTAGCTGCCTCGTCGAAAGGAGCCCTGGCCTGAGTGATAGTACCACTGCCGGTGGTAGCCCACTTAGGTCTTCCGCGTCTTGTCCAGGGGCCAGACGTGGAGATTCCAGAGGTCTGGGTCCTTCCTCAGGGGAACTCGCCAGGGAGGGGCTGTTGCGAGGAGCGTGAGCTCCGAGAACCAAGTCTGGGTGGGCCAGTACGGTGCCACCAACACGACCTGTTCTTTGTCCTCCCTGACCTTGCACAAAGTCTGTGCAAGCAGGCTCACTGAGGGAAACACATACTTGCACAGACCCTGGGGCCAGCTGTGTGCCAGCGCGTTTGTGCCGAGGGGCCTCGGCCAGAAAGTACCACAGCGGGCAGTGGGAGGACTCCCGGGAAGCAAACAGGTCTACCTGTGCTTCGCTGAATCGATTCCAAAACAGCTGAACCACCTGGGGGTGGAGTCTCAACTCTCCCCTGAGCGTCACTTGCCGCAACAGCGCATCCGCTGGGCAGTTGAATTCGCCCGGGATGTGATTGGCCTGCAACGACTTCAGTCACCGCTGACTCCAAAGGAGGAGACGGCGGGCGAGTTGCGACATGCGATGTGAGCGTAAACTGCCTTGGCAGTTTATGTATGCTACTGTCGCCACGTTGTCCGTCCGGACCAACACATGCTTGCCCTGGACCAATGGCCGAAGCCTCCGCAGGGCCAGCAAGACCGCCAGCAACTCGAGGCAGTTGATATGCCAACGCAGTCGAGGTCCTGTCCAGGAGCCTGAAGCTGCGTGCCCGTTGCAAATGGTGCCTCAGCCTAACTTGGAGGCATCTGTCGTGATGACGACATGCCTGGACACTTGTTCTAAGGGAACCCCTGCCCGCAGAAATGCAAGGTCCGTCCAAGGGCTTAACGTGCGGTGACAGATCGGCGTGATGGCCACACGATGTGTACCGTGGCGCCATGCCCATCTCAGGACTCGAGTCTGAAGCCAGTGCTGAAGCGGTCTCATATGCATCAACCCGAGCAGCGTAACCACTGCCGAGGACACCATATGCCCCAGGAGCCTCTGAAATTGTTCATCCCCTGAATGACTTCAGGCAATTCAGCACTGAATGAGCACACTCATTCATGAGGCACGCTATCATAGCAACCGAGTCTAACTCCATCCCGAGAAAAGAGATGCTCTGCACCGGGGAGAGCTTGCTCTTCTCCCAGTTGACCTGAAGCCCCAATCGGCTGAGGTGTCTGAACACCAGGTCCCTGTGCACACACAATAGATCTCGAGAGTGAGCTAGAATCAGCCAGTCATCGAGATAATTGAGGATGCGGATGCCCACTTCCCTTAGCAGGGCAAGGGCTGCCTCTGCGACTTTCGTAATGACGCAAGATGACAGGGACAGACCAAAGGGGAGGACCTTGTACTGATTAGCCTGGCCCTCAAAAGCAAACTGAAGAAACAGTCTGTGTCGAGGCAAAACAAAGACATGGAAGTGTCCTTCAGGTCTACCGCTGCGAACCAATCTTGATGCCGGACGCATAACAGAATGCACATCTGCATCAGCATCCTGAACGGGAGTCTGTGCAGGGCCAGATTCAGCACTCGCAGGTCCAAGATTGGCCGCAACCCACTGCTTTTCTTTGGTACGATGAAGTAGGGGCTGTAGAACCCCTTCTTCATCTCGGTTGGAGGGACAGGCTCTATCGCATCCTCTGTAGAAGGACTGCAATTTCCACATGCAGGACAGCGGCGTCCTCGCCTCCTACCGAGGTGAAACGGATGCCATTGAACCTGGGCGGGCGCCTGGAAAACTAAATCGTGAAGCCGAGTCGGATTGTCCTGGCCAGCCAACGCGATGGGTTGGAGAGCACAAGCCACGCCTCCAAACTCCGAGTGAGGAGTACCAATGGGACAATCACGTTTGATGTACCTGCGGATGGGGCCTCCACGTCTGACCATTCCAGCCCACTCTCTGATGCTACGATTGAGAGCTCATCCTGCTCCCGAGCACCGAAAGAGACATTAAACTTGCCCTGGGGCGAGCTGCCTGTCTCATCCCAGAACTCGACTGGGGCAAACGAGCGTACTGGGGAATAGGAGGTCCGTGGGGGTCCCAAAAGGACCGGGGCAGGGAACGGCTGGGGTGGCTTTCCCTCTGAAGAAGGAAAGCCATGATCGCAACATTGCCATGTTCATGCTCTCGCACTGAGAGCATGAACCATCCATGAACGCTGTCTCAGTGTGGCTACAGCCCATACACATGAGGCAGCGATTGTGGCTGCCAGAGGCAGAGATATAGTGACCGCATCCAGGAACTACACAGAGACGGAAAGGCATCTTTAAAAAGACGCTTTCGGCCAGTGCTCACTCTTTTAGAGGAAATACTCTTTTAAGTATATACTCTTTTAGCATAGCTGCCGAAGTGCCCAGGGGCGTTCTCTGCACTTATCAGTGCGAGAGGGGGAGAACCCACTGCAATGTGCTGTATATCCAACAGCTTACAACACTTTGTAGAGGTGAATGGAATGGCAGTGGAATTCATCGGCACCGCTCGGCTCCGAAGAACAAATCTGAATGAGTGGTTGCAAGCCGGCTCCTTTTATACCCGTATGTCCAGGGGAGTGGCATGCAAATTCCACTCACCAATTTTCATTGGTCTTTTCTCAAATATCAGAGGTGTTTGTGGCTCCAAAGGGTGACCCCTAGTGTCACTACATCGACACAATGTCGAGTGAGTGACAGAAAGGGAACTATCATTATAACGCTACAGTCTCTTTTTTTTTGTGCAATGCCCAAATCTCTTTCATCAAATACATGCTAAAGTACATTAAAAAAAAACATATATCAGTGACATTTACCTACAGCGTACAGCATCTGTTCATTGCCTATCGTAGGTTATAATGCTTCATAATGCATTGCACCAATGTGGCAATAAATCACAAAGTTTAGGCACTTGGTATCTTACCTCTCGAGAGTAAGAAAAGGATTAGACCTTACATGTGTCCAGCAACACTCGGATCATTTACAAGGTACAAAATGGAACACTGTGAAAAGATATTCGATCTACGGCAGTCTGATAGAAAAGTGAGCATAATTTGGCCTTTTTTCAGTTGGTGGGAGCAGACTGTCTACTCCACTCACACCAGAGAAAGACAAAGAGGCAGTTTACATCGAACATGTTTTTGTGTATAAAAAAAAAGCTAGAAATCAAATCAAATCAAATCAAATCAAATCACTTTATTGTCACACAGCCATATACACAAGTGCAATGGTGTGTGAAATAGCGCAACAAATAGAACAGAATGCAAGTGTCTCGAGACACGTTTTTAAAAGTTGACATTCAGCTAAAAAGCATCTAAAAAGATGTGGCGCTCCAGCACAAAATGCAGAAAAAACAGTGAGACACGGTGCAACAGTCAAAGATGTCCGTCTAGTGCATGTTTACATAGAAAACAATTGGAAAACAGCGCAGACTGACGAAAAACGTGTTCGCTGTGAACGGCCCCTTAGAATTTAACAGCAGCATAACCTTAAATTCCTAGAAATAACTTTTCAGTCATCATGTCCTGTGCAAAGAATCCAAACAGCCTCTCAATTCTCAACAACTAAATATGTAGAGCAAATCACTTTTCAGACATGCGAATCAGAGTTTGCAGGCCTGTGTTTTCATCATAGCTTGTGTTTTTGGCTCCTCCAAGGTCTGGGGTCTTAATAACAGGCACAGCTCATGTGACCATCTCCCTGCAACTGACCCTTGCGGAAACAGCCCTAATGACATTAAAAGAGGTGGGGGCGTGTCACTTGTGGCTAAACTCTTCATTCCCTTCACACTGTTTTAATGTATCAAATAATCCATATTAATTTGTAAAGCCTTCCATCTCGCTACTACTTTCGTAAACAGTGACAGGGAAGTCCGCTTCTTCCGAAACAAGAGGAGTTATACACCATTTTAAAGCCATACAGTCTATATTTGATGGTAAACCGGCAAAAAATTGTGTAAACAGTGGACACAATTTCATTATTCTTCCTCTTGTAGGTCTCAACTGTTCGCCAACATTTTAGGTCAAAGACGATACTCATGCTAGATTAAATGCTGCATACTATCATGCTAACACCAGTCATCTCTCTCAGTCTCTTTGTAGCTTCCAGAAGCTCTGCCGCTTGCCCCAGTGGCCGCACATACTCCAAGGGAGTAGTGATACCCGTTGGGCACCCCACTCTGGCTGCGCGAGAGCAGCACGGAAGTGGGGGCCACACCTGACGACGTGTGGACAACGGAGGCTGCAGTCCTGGGTGAGCGGCCTGCGCCGTACGTGCTCAAGGCATCCTGGAAGTCGTCCCCTTCTGAGAAGTGCGAGTCCTGCTGGAGGGGACCCAAGTTGGGATCAGAACAGATTCGAGTGACAGGCACGGGGGATTGGCGGTGGCCGTTGCCGCTGAGTAGGGCATCGTGCTCTGATAGGCCACGACTAAGGCGAGTGGGGCAGGGCCCGGTAGACAGGGCAGTGTTGAGCTGGACCGGGGAGGAGTTAGCAGTCTTGTAGGCAACAGCAGGCCGGGGGGTGAGGGGCGTCTGGGGGAGCTGTCTTCGGCTACGGCAGGGTGTGCTGGTGCCTGAGGTATGAATGATTGAACTTCCTTTAGCTGTGCCACTTCCCTGAAACACAATGACAAAAGAGAAGGCACAAAGAGAGTGAACCACTGCCAAAACACAAAACTTTTTCTTAATAGGGTTTGGAATGGATACCCTGAGGTGTGTTTCCCGTACAACAATGTAACTCATTGCTTAACCACCATAGTACGATGCATCATTGGAGAAATTAACAAGCTAGACACAACTGTTTCCCGAGACCGTAGTAACTACATTGCACATCCATCGTTCAAACCAAGTTGGAATAACAATATAAATCTGTCGTTAATGACATTACGCAGGGGGTGGAGCAATAAATAGCAATATAATGGCTCATTTACGCGTACACTAGAAAGCCATATAATGCCCGAAAGCTGCTTAATACATGAAAACGGTGTGCACTGTGTAATGCGACTGATGCATTGCACTGCAATAGTGGGGTTTCCCTCTACAGTAGACTGCAGGGTTCCCCCGATGCAATTGAGCACATTCTTACATGCTGTTTGCGAATGTTCATTGGAACTACGGTTTCGGGAAACCCCAAATCATTGAACTATGTTGGCAACGATGGAATAAATATTTATTCATTTTCAGTATGAACTTGATACTGAAGCACTGGTACTTTTGACATCACTACAAGATGATTTGGGGCTTTGCCAAAAACATTCAGGACTTTACCAAAAAAATTTGCTTACCCCTAGAATTGCCCATGACATAAACCTCACTAAATCTTGTTAGATTTTTGCTTTACACAAGAAAAAAGCTGCAAATGGTGTAAGAAAAATAACATCCTTGTTTTAAGGATTTTTCTGGAAAAAAAATACAAAAATACTGATTAAGATTTTTTTTATATTTATATTGCAGACAGCATGATACCATAAGAGACACAGAGAGGGTGTCTTCCTGACCTGTTTAAGTCTGTTTGGGTCGTGTGGTTCTCCAGGCGATGTGGATCTGCTGGGTCCGGCTGACAGGCTGTGGCCTGGTTCATGGTTGCCGTAACGATCGCACGAATAGTATCGTTGCTTCTTTTCCATTGCTGAAGACGAATTGCTCTTCCTCTCGTGAGAGCGCCCACGATCTCTTTCCCATGCTCGCTCCCTCAGCAATGACTCAGTATTTGGATCTGCAGATGTATAGAAAATATAATAAATATATTAACTAGCCATGTCCTACTTTAATATGAGTATTTTATGAATAATTAAGAAAGTTATGTACTAAATACTATTTTACAAATTACTAAACTGCAATAAAGAAACGTACTCTAATATAATCAATTACTGTATATTTATTACTAAAAAAAGAAAAAAGAAAAGAAAAAAAAGTCACACACACTATAATATCATTTTCAAAAGAATTCCCAAAAATGCCAGAAGAAGGTCTTTGACTAAAGAATCACTTTTTAATCAAACACTTCTTACAGTAAAAATACTGTAGCCCACCCAATAATCAAAACAAGCAAGTACAACCCCCCCAATATTTATACCATGATCAGTGGAAACATGTAGATGCTTCACGCTGCAACACCCCCAATATTCAAGACAAATCTACACGCTTGGCCCTGCTGTTTGGTAGTGTTGTCACATTTCTGACTACAGAGGAACAAAAACATGTAGAGGAAGACATATGTGGGTGTCTGTGTGTTTACTCAAGTAAACTAGCTTTCAGTGGACTGATGTATTGTCCCGTTTCAACTCAGTCAAAGCTGAATGATCTATTTACAGCAGGGCCAGACTCCAGCTGTGCTCAGCTGAAACGTGTTTACGTTCCAGAATGAGAGGAGTGGAGGACGAAAAGAGAGAAGGTGCCTTGTAGTAGGAGAAAAACAGGTGGATCACTCCATATTGTGAAAGTTTTCTTCCCATGAGCTACCAAGAGCTGAGTTGTTAATATAGCTCTCACTGGCTGCTCACTTTCCCAGTCATGCCACAAAGTGGCTAGAAACACAAACCAAAAAATCAAATCCCTTCAAGAGCGCATTTTCTCGCAGTGGTCTGTAAGTCCCTCTCTCAATCAAAGGGAGAAGTTGACACGGTAAATCCAAAAGCAAACCACTTTAGAGAGCAATAAAAACTTTTTCCACGATAACCTGATCGCTCTAATCCTTTTAGGAATTTCCATCATTGTGTTAAGCAAGAAAAGCTGAGCTTTTCAACCAGTACTTCATCTTTTCCTTTCCATATTACTTTTTTTTCAGTCAATAAAGACTGTGACATATCAATATATATATAAAATACAATAACGGTCAATGTAGTGGCACAAGTCTGGCCATGTGTCATG
Organism: Myxocyprinus asiaticus; assembly: GCF_019703515.2. Classification (NCBI taxonomy): domain Eukaryota; kingdom Metazoa; phylum Chordata; class Actinopteri; order Cypriniformes; family Catostomidae; genus Myxocyprinus; species Myxocyprinus asiaticus. The sequence goes on along the minus strand of NC_059383.1, from coordinate 31,018,715 downwards.
TCTCAATCCTATTCAGTAAAATGTAGAGTGCTCAACAGTACAGGCCTAGTGCAGATGCAGTTAGATGCATAAAAATATTAATATGGCTAGATTAATCAATTTATCACCGTATTATCTCACATGGATGTGCTTGAGAGCGTATAAGAGTGAACGTGAAAGGAAAATCTAAAGATAAATCATATTTGTAAGGCATAATCTACAATCACGTTTTTAATCAAACAGCACAAAGAAGACTAAAAAACATTACAGACATTGCAGATTCATTTTCTGTTACAGTATAATGTTCTGTAAAGCTGCTTTGAGATGTATTTTGTGAAAGCGCTATACAAATAATACAAATAAAAATGACTTGACTTTAAAATCAACTCTACCTGCCATTGGTGGCTGCTCCTCACTGATGGCTCGATCTAGTGATTTGTGCTTCTTGTCTCTACGTCTCTGACAGCGGTGATGATGATGGTGATGATGATGATGGGCTCTCTCCCTGTCTCTCTCCTGAGTGGGTGTTTGGCCCGTGGACAGCTTGGGCCTCTCCAAGTCATAATCCCTCAAACTGACCTCCTGCACCCCTCTTTGAGGAGTTAATGAGGATGTAGAACGCCGCATGGGGCTCACATCAGCGATAGGCTGTTTGACGGACAGAGTGGAAATAAATGGTGAACGTGTGAAGGGTAAATGGAGGAGATGAAGGAAATACAGGACACAGATCTAGCACAGCACTAGAATGACAAGAGTCTCAGAGCACTAGACCTGTCACAACAGACGTACAACACCAGCTGAGCATGAAAACACACTTCCACTGAAGAGCAACGTTCAGCCCAATCCTCTGGCTGGGAGACAAGCACGCTTTGGAGGACAGTGGAACACCGTCATGGTCCGATGCAAACACTCTACTGTTTGAATGCTGTCATCGAATTGTCTCTCACACACATACGAACTAGATAGCTGGAATAGTTGCTATGCGAACTATCCACAGCCAAGCAGCAGTCACTGGTCAATGAAGAGTCAATGGCACTTTTAAAGGTTTTTTTTTTTTTTTTTACCTTTCATGAAGAATTTTGAATTGACAATTGGAATAAATCTCCAAACATGGTCCATGTATACAGATTACAGTATGTGTACTTTACAGTCACTACTGTAGATATAAGTTACATGTTAAATCAGCTCAGTTTGTTTTAGGCCAGACTCTTTGATAGAATCCATGGCCACTGCTTGGTGATGACTGGAATAGATTACTCAGAGCATCCAGAAATTTAATGAACGCACTCACTAGCGCCACCCAGTGGCATAAGATTTCAAAAACTCTAAAAAGCAGTGCATCCCCTCTTCCCACATCCTAAAAATGATTCATCATGTTCAGGTTTATGTTAATTCCTTTTTGTTCCATGCCTTTATGACTGAATATTTGGCCCAAATCGAATAGCTACTTTAAAGAAATGTTCCAGTTTCAATACAAGTTAAGCAAAATCGATCTGGTAGAAAGGCTACGGTAACTCAGATAACATTGTACAATTGTGGTGAGCAAAATAGCACCTCAGAATGCACAAAATGTCGAACATTGAGGCAAATGGGCTACAAGAGCAGAAGGCCACGTTGGGCACTTTATTAGGACCATACTGTTCCTAATAAAGTGCTTGGTGAGTGTAACTTTACACAGATCAGGTTAGTAACTGATCACACTAAATCATTTTAACACATTTAATGTTTACATCTTATGGCTATACTTTTCAGGCAGTGTGTATTTTAACGTTAATGGACTGGCCCCATTCACTTCCATTATAAATACTTTACAGTAACCACTATTTTTGCTATTTTTTAATAAATGAGGGACAAAACTAAATATTTTTTGTGGTAATCAACATTGTCACAAATGCTGTCTACTGAGCTTAATTTGTATCAATTCTGGAATATTCCTTTAACCCAATTTAACATGAAACTAAATTTGCAATCCAATTTACTTCCATAGTGTGACACATTTCTGGGTGAAACAGGATTGTGAGACAAAAAAACTTGGGCAGAAATTGACTGCCATCAGGAATTGATGGGATTGTGAAATGTGGACTTCCTTACTCAAGTTAAGCGAGGTGGGTGGAGTGGAGGAGTTGAAAAATAAGAGGGATTGCTGGCATCAGCCAAAAAGGAATTGTGTTTCAGATATCCATTTAAAATATTACATTATGATGAAAGATTACAAATGCAAACTTTTTTTTCTTTGGAATAACATTCACTGATGAATTGTGCACCTGTTTTAAACCTGTTTTAACAATGTAAAAAGGGTCAATTTTGATTTCATGTTGACTAGAAGGAGTACCACTGAGTACATCCACAGTAGAAAGTGTTTATGGCTGAAAGATGTGTGAACAGAGGACTGCACTTCTACAAAATCAGAATGACACACACTCAAACATACTGTCCACAACCACAATCATGTTTATCTCACAACATCCAAGATGTTACTGTTGTATAGTGATGGTCATTGTGAACTGTGGTGATTCTATTACTTGTAAAACAGCTACCCACAGAGATAAACTGCCATATAAGGCTTTTCTATTAATGTTAGTTTTGTGTTCAGCTGGCTAATCTTAAAGACAGCGTGCCTGTTTAAGTTTATTTGCCTGACTAAAAAAGTGTGGACTCTAAAAGAGTTGGAATGAACAAAGCACACACAAGCCAACATAGAAATGGAGTGGCTGTCAAAAGGAGAGAGAGACAGAGGAGGAGAGAGGGATATTGCAGGTGGAACACTTGTACATACTGCTAGGTACGTTCCGGTGGTGTGGCGTAAGTGGCTCCGCTGTTGGACAGGAAGAGGACACATAGGTGAGGAGAGCAGGGAACACAGCTGTGACATACTCGTGGACACAGTAACAGAGTGAGATAGAAGGACAGAGAAAGTTGGAATTAAAAATGGAGCGATGTCAATGAAATGCTCAGATAACACGGTCGAGTATGATTTGAAAAGATAAGAATGTAGGGATGGTGGAGCAGAGATGGTTTGTATTAAAATAAGGCAAAAAACTGCTAATTAACAGGGATTTGGAGGATGAAAAGTGAATGGAAAAATGGAAACCATATGAATGAAAGTAAGGTGTAAAGTGAAGAATAGGGAGAGTTGAAAAATGAGTTTGCTAGTTGTGAGGCAGATTGAGAGACAGAAGAGAAAGAAAGACAAGACAGGACAGGAAAAGACTCAAGACAAGACAGGGCATTACATTTACAACAAGGATGCTGGACACCATGTGAGTCCTTGAGCGATGTGGCAAGACACCAAATAAAAATCGTGACTTTAAGAAACTAAGTATGAACACAAATAAATGTACAGTTAAAAAGCGACATCAGACACTCTGTGTGAGAAAAACTGAACGTGAAACACAAAACAAAATGTACAAAACAAAATGAATTGCAAAATCTGAGAAAAGACTACATAGTACAGTATAATCATCAGAATGTATAGATTCAAATAAAGATTAAATAACAAATAAAGAACAAAAGGAATAAAATATTCATCCAGAGTTCTGAAATGTGAGACCAAGATCATATACAGTATGTAGACTTTGCATTGTCTCACTTCTTCACCTTTTCTTCATTATTTTATTTATCCACTTTCACCATTACATCCATTCTCTCATTCAGCTCTTGATATCCTTACCATTCATTCCTCTACCCTGTACCTTTACAGCCTCACTCATACTGGCAAAAGAAATACGTTTTGGATCATGTGTTGGGTGGGAGATATTTACCTGAATGCCAGCATTGAGTCTGGGCATAGAGGCAGCTCTGCCGTGACCCTCCAGCACAGGGTACCCACCAATATCAGAGTCATTCTCCATGTCAGACATCTCTACTAATTCCTGTAATGTATGTGTACCCAGTCAGAATACAAACACAAAAGGCATGATGAAATGGACTACAAAGAGGTGCAACTCCATTGTACTAACAAAAATAAAAAGCAAAGGAGCAAATGTTACAGTCGTAAAGACCACTGAAATTTTGACCATTTAATTTAAAGGTGAATTTTTGTGTTTATGTGATTTGGGACTTACACTGACACCTAGTGGTGTGGATGCAGCATAATTTAAACTCAGTAGTTTTCACTTACCGATGCCATTGTAGAAATTCACTATATACAGTCAGCCATGATAAACTAAATCCATGAGTGAAAGTGTCCAAATACATGGCGGTTACTGAGATAATTCGGCTGGTTTTGTGATCTGAACATGGCAGCCCCCATGAGGGGACACTTTCCATGTAGAATAAAACAGTTTTTGTGAGGTTACTGATATGACTGGAGTCTTCATTTCATGTGAGTGCTCATGATTTTATACTCATGTTTCAAAATTAAACAGCTATATTAACAGCTCAGCCCTTGGTAGCTCATGGGAAGAAAACTTTCACAATATGGAGTGATCCACCTGTTTTTCTCCAAGGCACCATCTCTCTTTTCATCCTCCACTACTCTCATTCTGGAACGTAAACACGTTCCTATTTCTTAAGGAGTCAAACTTTTTAATGAGGTAAAAATTACTGAGTTCACCTTTAAATATAAGCAAGAGTAGTAAGTGACTTTCAGCAGCTATAGAAGATGTGTTTGGCAATGTCTATTGTTAATGTCCAATTGGTTGAGCAAACACAAGTGAATGTCACTTAAGTGGAACTGATTGGTGTCCTGCTATGAATCACTAGAAGTGGTAAAATCATTATGATAACTTTGGATGACTGCTTCATTACCTGAGATTTGTATGTGTATGGCACATCATCTGACTGGACACGTTGGACAGTCTTTCTGTTCGTTTCTTGTGCAACTTGAGGTGTGTCGACCTGAGGTGTGTCTCCCGAAGAAGACTTTTTCATGGCACTGTTCTGGTTTTGTCTGTGATCACATACACAAAAATCAGTTTCCAAATGTTAGCACTTCACCAAACACTACAATAAATATCAGCTCTCACCAGTAATTGCAATAACCTGCTTTTGTTAAAGTTTTTTTTTTAATGAATTGAGAATTCCTCAAAGCAAAGAATAGTACAATGAGTTATAAAGCAGGAATGTAATGCACTTACACTGCATTTCCATTGGTTAGGTGAAAGGATGTTTGTGGGGGCTCTGGCTGTGGTGTCGTATCTGACTGACAGGAGGGCAGGGATTTTGGCACTAGTGGCTCTTGTTCGTGTAAGTGTGTGAGAGGAAGCATTGGTCTGAAGAGAACTCCTACTTTACTCTGCAGGGAAAAACAAAACAAAATATACTGAAGGACGCCTGAATTTGTATATGTTTCACAAATTCATAATTTGTAGGATTTTTTTTAAACAAGCAATTACTCATAAAATGCCGACATTAAAGGAATAGATCACCCAAAAATGAAAGCTCATGTTGTGTTCCAAACCCCTATGACTTTCTTTGTTATGCAGAACACAAAAGGATTTTTTAATGAATATCCCAGTCCGTCTTTTCAATACAGTGGCAGTTGATAGCAGCTCATTTTAATGCTTAAAAATGACTTGAAAATATCATAAAAGGAGTCTATGCGACTCATGCAACATATTCCAAGTCTTCCGAAGGCATATGTTACCATAGGTTGTAATGAGAAAAAAAAAACTGAATTTAAAGTAATTTTTAATTTAAAATGTTCAATGATGCCTGTTGCACGCTCATGCCAAGATTTTCAATAAAAAAAAAAACCCTACATTTTGGATTTTGATTTCTCACCAAAAACCATTGTATGCCTTCAGAAGACTTGGAATATGGCGCATGAGTAGCATGGACTACTTTCATGATACATTTGGGTCCTTTTTTAAGCTAGAAATTGAGGCACTATTCACTAACCTCTGTATAGAAAAGACTGACTGCAATATTCATTAAAACCTCTCCGTGAGTAAAATTTAATATTTAGCAATTGAACTAATTATATAGCCACATATTGACAGTAATGCTACAGATGTGAACTACATACTGTAATTATATGCAGTTATATGTAGACCCCATGCCAAGAGGCTCTACCTGTGTGCCTGCAGCAGCCTGCTGCTGTTGAAGCCTCTTGGCTCGGTTCTGCTTATAGTAGTCAAAGATCATCAGAGCAGCATAGACCTTCCCCACTGTCAACTCATTATCTAAGAGAGGGTTACGAGTGAATCATAAAAACAGAAATCCAGTGAGAAAATTGATGTCCAGTAGGTGGAACCAAATACTTAAGATAGAGAATTGAGCAAAAACTATAGCTGAACCACTCAAGTAGGAAATGGCATTAATATTGTTTAAAAAATTAACTGCTCCCTTTTCTCTTCACATACTTCCCTAAGCCTTTAATTATAATGTCAGAATGTTAATTGGCTGCAGCTTTATTTCAAACAGAAATTGCCATTATTTAATGAGGAGGGTCTGAATGCAGAGCTTACGTTTATGAGGTGTCACCAGCAGATCCATGGTTTTTGAAGATAAGTTCGGCCAAATTTTGTTTATTTCTTTCCTTAATTCAGCATCACAAAGCCGCTGAGCCAGAACCCCTGGGAAACAACAAGAATGCAAGTATGTTATTATTATACCATTGCCTATCCAATAGAATCTAACAGTCCTGTTTATATTTGGCTAGACAGACAATGGAGTCATGCAAACAGAATTGAACAAAAACTGTTAGCAATGTTGTTAATTCCTGCCACTATGAAAATTCCCAAATGGGAGTTTTGAAATGTTACATTGTTAATGAGTGTTACTGGTTCTTCTTCTTTAATAGCATTTCACAGCAAGTAAAATGTGAAATAAAAGCTTTTGAAATTCACTGGGGGAAAATAAGTCAATTAAAGGAATATTCACAGTTCAATACAAGCTCAATCAACAGCATTTGTGGCATGTTGATTACCACAAAAATTAATTTAGACTCATCTTTCCTTTTATTTAAAAAAAACAAAAAACACAAATTGAGATTACAGTGAGGCACTTACAATGGAAGTGAATGGGGTCAATTTTTGGAGGCTTTAAAGGCAGAAATGTGAAGCTTATAATTTCATAAAAGCACTTACATTAATTCTTCTGTTAAAACTCAAGTATTATTGGAGCTGTAAATTTTCATAATGTTTTACAGTCGTTTTAGGGTTTGTTGACATTATATCGTAATGGCAACTAAGACGCATTCCAGACGAAACCGGTCAAGTGTAAATACATCTGGCTATTTAATCCACATATGTAAATTTTACTCTGCCCAAACAGTGCTATGTCAGCATCGGGAAAATGCAAAATATACAGTAACGGTTGCAATATTTTCATAAGGCTCGTGTTGCGCAGTAAATAATAACAAAGAAAGAAAAGGATGCACGTTGTTGAAGGGACAGAACATTTTCTTCATTTATTTGATGCAGATAGCTCACAAAACTGAAACTAAACGCTGACAATGAGCACAGCTGACGTGCATGATGCAACTTACCTACGAGAAGCCTACACACAACCATCAAACACACACGTGCACCGGGCAAAGTCACATGGAATCAAATAATAAATCACATCTTTTAAATTCACTGCCCAGCATTAGCATAATTACGGAAGTGAATCCTGTTTTATTTGCATATAGCTAGGGAATCGACGTTCAGATTTATATCTGCTTGGCATAGACACATTGATGTGGCCAAGTGTAAATGGAATGTGCTTATTCAATCGGATAGGATTGCTATCAGTAAAAATGCATGAACTGACCAAGTGTAAATACCCCCAGAGTTACGGATAGTTCACCCAAAATGAAAATTCTCTCATCATTTACTCACCCACATGTTGTTCCAAACCCATATGATTTTCTTCTTTGAATACAAAAGGAGATGGTAGGAACTGACCACCTCAGTCACCATTCACCAAGGCTGTCAGTCCATAACATTCTGCCTTACATCTCCTTTTGTGTTCCACGGAAGAAAGAAAATCATACAGGTTTGGAATGACGTGATTACTGAATTTTTAGTTCTGGATGAACTATCCCTTTAATGTATTCCATGAAGGTAAGAATGTATATCAAATCACGCTGAAATAGCAGACCAATGACAGGTAGGAGAGATGCATTTGACAAATGTTGGGTGACTCGCCCTGAGTGGACATTGAGGGGGCTTTAACTGGGCACTCACCTGATGCCAGCTTAATCTCCAGGGCAGTCCGAATGAGAGCCATTAGAGTGGAGGTAAAGTGAACAGTGTTGTCTTCAGCTATGGGCATGTTCATCCTCACCAACCGCTGTGGAGTCATCAACACAAACATATGATTAATTTCAAATATGATCGTGGGGTACAGAAATAATGTCCTGGTTACTTGCGTAACCTCCGTTCCCTGATGGAGGGAACGAGACGTTGTGTCGATGTAGTGACACTAGGGGTCACTCTTGGGAGCCCGAGACACCTCTGGTCTTTGATAAAAGGCCAATGAAAATTGGTGAGTGGTATTTGCATGCCACTCCCCCGGACATACGGGTATAAAAGGAGCTGGTATGCAACTACTCATTCAGGTTTTATGCTGAGGAGCCGAGACAAGGTCCGGCCATTTCAGTGGGTAGTTCAGCATTGTGGCAGGAGGGACACAACGTCTCGTTCCCTCCATCAGGGAACGGAGGTTACGCAAGTAACCAGGATGTTCCTTATCTGTCACTCACTTGACGTTGTGTCGATGTAGTGACACTAGGGATTCCCTATACGAAACGCCACAACTGGCTGAACTGTGTTATGTGAACTGGCGGTGTGTGACAGGCAGACCACTGTGTGCCTCGTAGCCAGCGCACCAGGCCGACACGTAACCTCCCCCAACATAGTTATGAGTGTCGAACGGCCCTTTAGGGACAAGTCGACTACCCAAGAGATAGATACAGGCTAACCCAGTCATGGCCTCTTTTCCCCTTCTTTTTTCCATTCCCTAAAAAAGAAGGGGGATTATCCGACTGGGCCGCCAGGTCTAGTCGGGGGGTGTCCCTCCCAAGGGGAGGACACAGCGGAGACCACACCTCACCCAAAGAGAGGGGGGGATATTTAAGTGGAAAAAATACGTCACATGGTCTTGATGACCATGTGGAGAGTCGTAAACTGTCGTGACCACGACGCGCCTGGAGACCAGTTCTAGGGGAACACCTGCCCGTAGAAATGAGAGGTCGTCCAAGGGCTGAAAAGACGGTGACAGACCGGCATGATGACCACGCGATGTGTCCCGTGGCGCCATGCCCATCTCGAGACTCGAGTCTGAAGCCAGTGCTGAAGCGGTCTCATATGCATCAACCCGAGCGGTGTGGCTACCGCTGAGGATGCCATATGCCCCAGGAGCCTCTGAAAAAATTTCAGTGGAACCGCTGTTTGAACGCCTTCAAACAGGCCAGCACAAACTGGGCGTGCTCGTTTGTGAGGCGCGCTGTCAAAGAGACCGAGTCCAGCTCCAAACCGAGGAAAGAGATGCTCTGAACTGGGAGGAGCTTGCTCTTTTCCCAGTTGACCCGAAGCCCTAGTCAGCTGTGTGCGCACAACATGTCCCGAGAGTGAGCTAGGATTAGCCAGTCGTCGAGATCGTTGAGAATGCGAATGCCCACTTGCCTTAACGGAGCAAGGGCTGCCTCTGCGACCTTCGTGAAGACGTGAGGAGACAAAGACAGGCTGAAAGGGAGGACCTTGTACTGATATGCCTGACCCTCGAATGCAAACCGCAGGAAGGGTCTGTGTCGAGGTAGAAACGAGACGTGGAAGTACGCGTCCTTCAGGTCTACTGCCGCGAGCCAATCTTGATGCCGGACACTCGCCAGAATGCGTTTTTGCGTCAGCATCTTGAACGGGAGTCTGTGTAAAGCCCGGTTCAGTACTTGCAGGTCCAAGATTGGCCACAACCCACCGCCTCTTTTTTTTTTTTGGTACGCTGCAGTAGGGGCTGTAAAACCCCTTCTTCGTCTCAGCCAGAAGGACAGGTTCTATTGCGCCCTTCTGTAGGAGGGTAGCGATCTCCGCGCGCAAGGTACCGCTTGAACCGCTGAACCTGAGCGGGCATCTGGTGAACTGAGTCACGTAGCCGAGTCGGACAGTCTGGACCAGCCATCGCGACGGATTGGAAAGCGCAAGCCACGCATCCAAGTTCTGGGCAAGGGGGACCAAGGGGACAACATTGTCGGACATAGCGGCAGGTGGGGCCTCGCGGCGGGGTGGAACTCGAGGTGCCACACCACGTCATGGCCGTGCTGAGTCTAGGAACATCGAAGCACTTATCTGGCTCCTTGTGACCACCCCCGGAACAGCCTGGGATGGGGGAGGAAGAGGCCTGTCCTCGTGACCCGTGGAGACTGTCACATCAGGGGCGTATGTGTGCCACAGCTGGGCGCTCAGGGGTGGGAAGACCACCGCTGGAAAACCCGTGGACGGTAGTCGTGATGACGACCGTGCACACTGGGTATGTGACCCAGGGTAGAAGGAAACCGCTCTTTTGCTGAACTGTTGGGTACCGCAGCCACTTGGGCATGCGGCAAAATCAAACAAAAAGGCAACAAAAAATTCTCCACCCGGCCCTCCACCGGGGGATGGAGTGGTCTTCTTACCAACTCCAGGTGAGTGGGTTTCTTTGACACTGGGTCGCCCGTCTCAGGGGCGCTTTGACGACCTCCGTGGGTTCTTAGCGGCCGACTGTGAGACGGGTGATGTCTGCTTCCTGCAGTGGGCTCCACGCCGGGGCCGGGCCGAAGGGGCGGGCTGCGGCGGAGCCGGTGCAGTCACCGCAGGGGGACGCCCTTGGCGACGAGCAGATGGGGTGCGGGATCTTGAGCCATGCCGGGGCAGGATATTCTGGATAGCCTCCATCTGCTGCTTCACCGTCGAGAACTGCTGGGCAAAGTCCTCGACGGTGTTGCCGAATAGGCCAGCCTGGGAAATAAGGGCAGCAAGGAACTGTGTCTTGTCGGCCTCACCCATCTCGACCAGGTTGAGCCAAAGGTGGTGCTCCTGGACCACTAATGTGGACATCGTCAGCCCGAGAGACTGCGCCGTGATCTAGGTCAGTCGCCGAGCGCAGTTTCTACATCAGATCTGGAGCGGAACTACCCTCGTGCAATTCTTTTAGCGCCTTGGCTTGGTGGACCTGCAGGAGAGCCATGGCGTTGCAGGGCAGAGGCGGCTTGTCCAGCAGCGCTGTAGGCTTAGGTGCACCGCGAGCGCCTTATCCACTGGGGGAATCGCCGTATAGCCCCTGGCTGCCCCGCCATCGAGGGTAGTGAGGGCGGGGGAACTGAGGAATCGGGACCGGGCAGTAAAAGGTGCCCCCCACGATTTCGTCAGCTCCTCATGCACTTCCGGAAAGAAAGGCACTGGAGCGGGGTGTGGCTGCTTTGAGCGGAGCCGCGAGCCCAGGAACCAATCATCGAGCCGCGAGGGTTCAGGGGAGAGTGGAGGGTTCCACTCTAGCCTGACGTTTGCGGCCGCCCGGGAAAGCATGTCTGTCATCTCTGCATCAGCCTGTGACTGGGCAATCATCCCTGAGGGGGGGGGAGCCCAGCTGAGGCTTCTGCGTCTGACTGGACAAGCCCGCTCTCCGATGCTGCGTTCGAGAACTCATCATCGGGAACAAGAGGCCAGACTCGCCGTGAGACGAGCCAGCGGATTCATCCGGAAGCCCGACTGGGGCAGACGAGCGTGCTGGGGAATGGGAGGTCCGCGGGGGGATACCTGGCGGAGGCAATCCCATTGGGGTCCCCAAATCGCCCCCAGTGCTAGACGCGCTGGCCTCATACCCGTAGGTAGAAGGACCGAGGCGGGAAGCCACTGGGGTGGCTTACTTTCTTATGAAAGCAAGCTGCGACCGCAACGTTGCCAGGGTCATGTTCTCGCAGTGAGAACATGAACCATCCACGAACGCTGCCTCTGTGTGGGTCGCGCCCAGACACGAAAGACAGCGATCATGACCACCCGAAGTTGAGAGATAACGACCGCAACCAGGAATAACACACAATCGGAAAGGCATCTTTAAAAAGACGCGTCTTTAAAAAGATGTTCCGTGTGTGCTGCTCTTTTAGAGAAATATACTCTTTTAGAGAATTAAACTCTTTCAGAAAATATACTCTCTTTTTTCTGCCAAAGCGCCCAGGGGTGTTCTCTGCAGTGCACCAGTGCAGAGGAGGGAGAAGCCACTGAAATGCGCCGTCAGATCCAGCAGAGATGAATGAACAGTAGAAATTCAGCTCAATGAGCATGACCGTTCGGCTCCGAAGAGAAGATCTGAATGAGTGGTTGCATACCAGCTCCTTTTATACCCGTATGTCCAGGGGAGTGGCATGCAAATACCACTCCCCAATTTTCATTGGCCTTTTATCAAAGACCAGAGGTGTCTCGGGCTCCCAAGAATGACCCCTAGTGTCACTACATCGACACAACGTCGAGTGAGCGACAGATAGGGAACTACAATAAATGCCAAAGAAAGTTTGTGTGCTGGAACAGAGTAACAACTCGAGCTTTGTAATTTCACTTTCATCAATTGTCATTTCCGTACTCTCATCTCAGCACACAAATTGTCTCTTCAGGAAATCACAATGATGAGAGGAAAGAGAAAAAGTGAGAGAGAGAGTTTACATTTCATGCAGATGGATGCAGAGGATGAGTAATGTTGGAAATGAAATATGTTTGTTGCATTGCTCCAGTTGGCAGACAGTAGAACTGCAATAATATAGGTGTGATACTCTTAACTGTTTGAGATTTAGCCATTTTATGAGGTTTACAGGTTTCTCAGTGACAAAAAGTCTGGAGTGAAATCAAGAAATATAAAAATTAATAAGTTTGGATATTGTCTGCTTATAATGACATCTTATAACGACTTGGGTGAATCTCAGTAAGAAATGTTTGGGCCATATTTCACACAGAAATAAAAAAAAAATAAAAAAAATTGGTGACCAATAAAGTAACCAACGCATACTTTTAGGTCCATTTGGACCATTGTTTTGGTCTTTGGCACATCCGACAATGTAATACAAATAATAATAATAATAATTACCAGAATATGTAATTGAAAATCACCCGGTCCAAACCCAATGATTTGCTTTTCTTTAACAATGGCATAAATTCATTACATTTAGTACAATCACCATACAACCATGATGCGTAAATACTTGACAATTTAAATTAGGGTTGCAATACAGTGATAAGAATAATATTTTGTAGCATTACACTAATCAGAATTTGGGGGCAATATGTGCTTTATAGTACCAAATAATAATATCACAATACAAATAATCTTAATGCACTTACTGTAAAAATAGCCTTGTTTTCTCAAAATATAATTAGCTGCTAATTATAAAAATATCTGTTTTTAATACTAATATACATTATAATATTATAACATATAAAAATATATTGTAACAAGGCTTTGGAATGAAATCGCACACTAAAGAAAGCTCACAATAAGAAAAACAAACAAGATTATAATAGTATTATTTCTATTTATAATAATAATAATAATTGTTTCTTTCAATTTTGGGTGTGAAATTTGACCCCTTGTCAGGTTTTGTGAGATTCACCCTCTTTTTCCATCTTTTAAGTTGTTTGTTTATAGGACCTTGTTTCTACTTTAAATAATGTGAGACTGCATGCAGGCAGCAATGACTACCATCTACGTACAGAATGCACATTACACAGCACTTGTAAGTGGGCACTCAAACGTGAGGTTTTGGCTATGACGGCTCTCACATAGCCAGTAATGATGACCAGAGAGCGAGAAAAGAATGAGACTGTATCGAGGCATGCTGATCTACCAAAATAAAGGTCAATAAACCATGACAACACCTGCCACACAACACACACACACAAATAGATCACACAAGCTAAAGTCAGAGCAGACACTTCACACATTAGCACACCCAGCAATGTTGAACAGAAGGTGAATAGAAAAGAACTATTTAGATACATTTCTGTGGAATAGTGTAGCGCCATTGAGAAGAACATAAGGGCACGCACAGGGAAAGAACAGAAACTGCCTTCATTACAGAGCGTCGGCCAGCAAAGGCAAAAGGACGCTCCAGTGAGCACAAATCCACAGCAAGCTTTCTTTCTTTCCTCCCTGTTGATTCAATGCTCAAAAGTGTGGAGGGAGGGAGGACTGGGGGGTTGTTCTATTTAGAGCTCACTGGAGTACGTTGCTTCTTCAAGCCTACACACACACAATCGCGCTGTGTGACCTCAGAGAGTAGCCCAGCAGACAGGCATGGATGCGTGTCTCTTGAACGTTACCCATTCAGACAGCTGGAACAGAGTGTGTAAACTTATTGACTCAGAGGCAGCTCTCAAAGTGGCAGAATGGCCTGCAAATAAAACAGGCAGTGCTGTACCAGTGAGGCAACTTTCAAAATGTTTTTTTGATATTCAGGTTTTCACATTTCTTTCAATACAGCATTCTTTATTTCCTTGGTTTCTCTGTAAGGCAGAGATGATACCTAAGGAAATTCTGTGTTTAGCAGTGCTTCATGTCTATTTATTATACTTTCTACTTCCGTTCTGTACCAAAACATGTTGAGCTGCCTACCTTAGCATTCTAAGGGGCCGTTCAGATTGAATGGGTTCTTACCCTAAAAAAACTAGACTTATCACAACAAATATAACAGAAATGTTTAAAAGACACAGAATGCATTGTGAAGAGCAAGAACAAAAACAGAGTAAAGTGAACTGATTACAAACATACTAATTTTTCATTCAAAACAGAAAAAATTGGATAAAAATAGTTCAATCTAATTGAAAATTGACAATTTTACCTAATATTTTATGTGTGCCACTTATTTTTATGTTTACTAAAATACAGCTTTGTTAACTTAGCAGCGTTGTTAGCTTAGCAAGATGCTAACGTCAAACTCTATGGGAGTCTAGTTAGCAAGTGCTAGATTTCTCCCAATCAGTCATTTATGAGGTGCATTTCAGTTGCTTTAGATGTTGCTTTAGAAAGCAGCTATCTGTGTAGGCAGTAGCCAGCTAGGCAGCGTACAGGCAGGAGCTTTTTTTTTCGGGAAGAAATCGGCACAATGAAGAAAGCGCACAACAAGAAACACACATGACAAAAACGACCACAGTTAGAGCACTGACTGATAGCCACATCAGCCAGTGAGAGGACAGAGGAGGAGCCAAGGAAGAGTCAGGCGTTATGGGGGAGGGGATCTACCTTGTAGGCGATTCGTGGTGGACATTTCTTTCCCAAACCTAGCGGAGGGGACATGTGTCGAAGCATCTCGTACATATCGAGGTAGGACATGCGTCCACTTCACAGGGGTGACACCGAGAGGTTCAAAGGTCACACAGACAAGAAAAGGAGAGGCAAGGAGTGATGGAGAAAGATGTGATGTGAATGAAAGAAAGGGACAAAACAATAGCATTGTTATCAAGGATTCTGAAGGAAGGGTATTAGATACCATCCTGCCTCAAAGGGATGGATGGATCACACCTGCTTTCATATCTACAGGCTGCTTATGATCCAAGGATGAAGAATGTGGCATGAAGGTTTGGTTTGGGGTGGCAGTGACCAGGAGGTTTGGTCCTTGCATGCTAGCACGCAACTACGGCTAACCAATCAGACACCCAGGAACAAAGCTAATATTTAGCCATAAAAGCCTCATTTTGAGCATTGCATTAATAAAGCAAATAAAATCTGCTCTAGTATATCAATATTTACAATAAGCAAGACAGAAATGTGCATTGTGAACATATAGGATTAGTTTAGAATGAGGGATCAAGCATTTGGCTTTGTTTCCTGTAGTTTCCATGGTTACCCATATTAAAATTAGTAAGGAATGATGGGGAGTGTAATCCAACCAGGCATTTTATGGGCATAAGTGTATACAGCACCGCCCTCTAGAGGGAAGGTGTGTAGGTTTTCAAACCTTGTATGCCACCCTATTAGGGCACTTCTTTCCTAAACCAAGGGGCGGTGAGATTACACGCAACAAATTGTACATATCCATATAGCGTATTCTTCCGCTGCAAAAAAATAGATATGGGTTAAAAAAAGACACATTTTAATACAGTTTAATAATATTTTTATCCAGTCTAAATTTACATATCGTCAATTTGGCCAAAGAATTCATGCTTATTGAGATGACTATGCTCAACTGTGTGTTTTCAAAATGGATTACACTGACAGAGAGGATAGGCTTAAAATCCATTCTGCTCAAGATAGACTAAAAGTGGATGCCATGCAAAGGAAAAGATTTGCATTCCTCAGCATAGACAAAGCTTGAGGATTCAACAATAGCCATGGTCACACAGCAAAATGGGATTCTTGTGACTTAAGGCAAGAGTAAATCTGACACGGCGCCAATGTTGCACCCTCTTAAGACGACATTTTCCAACCACTTAGTCTCAAGCTATCACCTCGCTTTAAAATGGCTCTAACTGTCAGTGACACAATAGAGAAGCGATACGCACCAGGCAGCAGGGTCATACTCCGCCCATATGCGGATGAACTCATCAAGGTGATGAGGCCCAAGAATAGAAGCGTCACGTGTCAGGTACTCAAAGTTATCCATGATGACAGCGACGAACAGGTTCAGCATCTGATGGTTGTGGGACAGAGAAAGAATTATGAAGTGTTGTCAGCATAATGGAAAATATAATGAGAACTGTGCACTTGATGTTGCATGAGGTGTCTTGTTGGTTATTAAATCGCTGGAGGTCGCCAAGTCGCTGTACTGTTAGTTAAAGGGATAGTTCACCCAAAAATGATATCCCAGGTGTGTTTGTCTTTCTTTCTTCACCAGAACACATTTGAAGAAAAATAGAAAAATAATTTAGCTCAGTAAGTCCTTAAAATGCAGTGAATGGAGATTTCTCATTTGAAGTTCCAAAAATCACAGACAGTCAGCATAAACGTCATCAATACAACACCAGCTGTTAAATTAATATCTTCTATATATATAGATATCATGAGGGTGAGTAAATTATAAGATAATTTTCATTTTTGGGTGAACTATCCCTTTAAGAGACTGTATCCAACGGTTTTAGGTGTTGTATCATGTGAGCCTCACTGTCTTCACTCCCATTGCTAGTCAAATGGAACTCTACTCAACTTTGCTGCTCGTGTCGCTTCAAATCGCCAACTTAAGGGTTCCCACACCTTTTAACCAATTAATTTCTATGATTTTCCAGTTGTTAGTGATTACTGTATAATGATTTTTTTTTTTTTAAATAATTTTCAAGAGAATGCACTCACAGAGAGCAATTTCTAGCCAATAAAATATTTTAAAGCTGAGCATTATTTCTTTGGCTTTTTAAGATTTTATTAACTGCCATGATTCTCCAGACCTGAAAATCACAATTATAAAATTCCCCGATATTTTTAGAGTTCCCAGGACCTTAAACCAGTGTTAAATTACTAGTAAAAATGTCAATTGACAAAGGGTTTTTTGATTTTTGTCAACAAAAACAAAGACGAGACAAAAAAGATGCATCATGACGATAATGTACTGTTTTAAATCAAAACATACTATTGATGAAAATATGACGAGAAAAAAAAAGTTCCACAATATTAAAGGGATAGTACTCTGGTTCAAACAAATAAGGCTGGGCATTGAAATGCATCTCCTCTTCAACTACAAACTCATAAGACATGTTTTGTAAGTTCTGTTCTCTGGTTTGTGTGCAGCTGTGTTGTGTTCTGTTGTTACTATCACTGTAGTGGACCTGTTTTCTATAAATATTTTTTGCGAGTTTTCGCTTGAATGCCCCATCTTGCAAGCGGGGGCAACATAACTTCTGTTCTCGTGCACTCTCGTGAACGTGCACAGGAGAGCAATGGTCTGTGAAGATTTTCACAAGATAATTCATTCGATTTTTGTTTATTTCTCACCAGACCATATCGTATGCCTTTGGAACAAGCCATGAGTCGCATACAATAATTTATTAGACTTCTGAATTATACTTTTGTGTCCTTTTGAAGCTTGAAGAGGTTGTCACCATAAACTGCCATTGTATGACATCACTGAGCACAGCATTTTTTACAATTTCCAACTTTGTGTTAGAAAAAGAAAGTCATATGGGGTTATAACAACACATTGGTGAATAAACAATAACTGAGTTTTCATTTTTGGGTGAAAAATCATTTTAACAATGCACTAATACTGTTTTGTGTGTGTGTGTGTGTGTGTGTTTTTAAAGAAAGAAGAATCTAGATGTTTTAGAGTAATTTCTAAAAAGTATCTAATACTTCAGTATGTTCAGTTTTCTCATGTTTAATCTTACATATTACATACTGTATATACTGTATTAATCTTTAATATTTTTGATACATGTTTAAATAATTTTAAATAGTTTATTATTTTAGTTTTCAAAAAAATTGAATATTTGGTTCAAGTTTAGTCTGTTGCAGTTTGATACATGTTTGAAACACATTTTTGTCATGTCGCACATTATCGTCAACTAAAATTTATTATTTTTGTCGACTAAAATTATATGCCATTTTAATCAGAATAAAATTGACTAAAATTAATCAATATGACATGCTGAAATATTGACTACATTTTAAGGACATTTTTGCCCAAAGTCAAAAAATATGACTTTAATAAAACTTGTGTGTGAAAATGAACACTGTTGGAAACTCTGCAAGTCTTACTGAAATAAATTTGCTCTCACTAACCAGAAAGGAACAGAGAAAGATGAAAGAGACAAAGTAGAAGTAAGCAAAATCACTGCCACACTCTTTCCCACTGGAGCCGGAGAGCTGGTCACATGGCCTGTTGCTCAAACATGCCAGCATAATTTCATGCCAGGCTTCCCCTGTAGCACTCCTATAACATTTAGACACACATATAGACACACACACACACACACACACACACACACACACACACACACAAATGATTAATCCGCTTAAGTGATAAACTTTTAAAATCTGCTTAAAATCACAGACTAGAGTTTTAACACTGGTTTTCTTTGCACTAATTTATAACAATCAGCTGATATTGTGGCACAAACAAGAAGTTTGTTTTTTTTCACACCAGAGATCAATCAGTGGCTTTACCTGAACAACAGCATGAGGGCCTGAAAAAAGGTGCGGAAATTATTGTGATGGTTGATGGCCGACTCTTCATTCAACTCGATGTTACCAAACACCTGACAGAGAAAGAAAAGAACATCAGTAATATCATTTTTGATTAATTACAGAGAGAGTGAGCAGTTTTGGTAAAGTGGGGCAGAGCGGTCTGGAGAATTAACAACACAATGCGTGTTTTCCTATTGAGACTGCATCAACATACATACAGAGATTGTGTCAATAATTCAGACTGCCTAGAGGGTATGTTACAGTAAGCATCTGCAGTATTAACAAGTGTACACTATTCTGCACAAACTGTGACTCATGCATATACATTTTCTTTAAGTCAGACAGCATAGCACATAAACACTGACTCACTCAAATCTACAAAGCTGTAATGCACTGACAGACAGGGAATCAAAATAATCTGTCAGCCGAATATATAACAGGTTTACATGTGAGCATGGAAGGCCAGTCTTTTAATATGGCATATGTGCTAAAGTGCTGTGTCTAGTAATATACTTGTACTCACTGAAGCAATGAAGAGTGCATATGAAACCCACTATGTGAGTAGACAAGCTTTCGATAACCTATTTTCCAATCAAAATTACACTTTGTTCCAAGTTCAATCCTTGGCATGTCACCGGCCCTACTGACCTGCCCCAACTGGGATTCGAACTGGTAATCCTCGGCGTTGTAGGCGAACGCGCTAGCAAGGAGACTAGAAAAGCCATGGCCTCTAGCCTCAGTCGCAAGTGCGTCTCTTAAGGCCAGGAGAGTGACGCTCACGCACTGCACAGCTTTCACGTACCAGCTGGCTATCATTACACTCACCCCCCTAAACCTCACTAAACCTCTGATAACACAAAAATAAGAGACAATTATCGAAATTTTAGATAGCATGCCACATATACACCCTTAACTTGCTTTGAACCTGTAACAATTCTTTAATCCACTGACAAATATATCAGCAAGATGTTTAGTTTGACAAACGTTATGAATCTGATAATGTATATTCCAAATCTCAATAGTGCCGAATAATGTACTAAAAAGAGTATAAAAACGGTTTCAAAAATCCCTTTTTAGGCTAGATGGCGAAGCGAGCATTGTGTTGGCAATAGGAGTTCCATGCATACAGCTGATTACATGGCTTACTGATGATGCTATTTCCCCCGTCCCACAGGATACAATTAGCATTGATTTACAATGCGGCCCTAATCTGCTGGATGGCAGATGCCATCATTTCCAACACAATCGGGGTGATTGCCTCTGCATCTCTATATGAGCAATCAAACGTAAAAATTTGATCCATCCTTTAGGGTGGAACGATAGCCACCTTTTCATTAAGACTATTGCTGCATTCAAGTCCTCCTGGGAAGTTTGTACTTATGAGCTCAATAGGTGTAATTATGTTGTGATATGTGTTCAAGTGATTTTGGCTGGAAAAAAAATAAACGCATTGGGCAATTTCAGATTTCCTTCTTACTTTTTCAGTTACTGCCAAACAAAGGAAATGTTTTAAGTGCTACTGCAACAAAACAGAGAGCAAAAGATGTGCATTAGGATTGTAATTGATGCTTTATCTGTGTATTTTAGCATTCTTGTGCCACCACAGAGAATGATGGGCGATGTACATTGGTTGGACTAGACTGTTGCCTCATAATCCATCTTAAATGGTGTTTCTGGCAAGCTTTATTACAGTTATTAATTTACTGAATGCAAAACATGAACAAATTAAATTGTACTGTTTTAAATTCAATTGTCAAATTTGCTTCAGCCATGAAACTTTTATTGTTATACCCCAACTTGTAAAGTCTGGTCTTAAAGGTGAAGTATGTAATTTCTACACCACTAGTGTCACCAAACATAACTGCAAAAATAATGGCTACGTTCACACAGTCAATGTTTGGGATTGACAACCATATTTATTTACAGGTGTGAGTCTTGAAATGTTCTGTTCATACAACAGCTTACAGTAGCAGTTCGAATACTGTCTGTATGAACGAAGAACCGAAGACACAACCGTATTCTAAAGCTGTAACCATAGTGACAGTGACTAAAAGATGGCGACGTCCATTACACATCTTATGTCTTATCACAACTGCCGCTATGTAATTAAATAATCGAGGCATGATTTCATCCATCAGATCATAATTAACTGATAGTAGCTTTGAATGCTTTTAAACTGCATGCAGAGCACAGCTTTTGTGTCACGCGGCTCGTGTCCGTGAGCAACCGGTGGAAAACAGTGGCTGAATCTTCGGATGAAAAGCAGATAATTTCTCCGTCTCCGTGAGTTTACGAAACCCCACATGAAACACACGAAACACAAGCGTGTACAGTGCAGCGTGTCTCTTACTTTACATGACATAACTAACAACTAGTTGTCCAGTATGGTTCCGTTCACACAGCACAGGTTTGCAGAGAATGCAGTTGTGAGACCTGAACATTTGCGGGTTATAGAATGCAGTTGTCACTGTTGTAAAAAACCGAACAGTGTGTGAACATAAACGTATTAAGCACTCAAAACAGGACTGACAACCGTATTCTGCTGCTGTGTGAAGGTGGCCACCAATTGTTTTCAAACATGTTCCAGAGCACTCCCTTGGTATTCCATTGGTCGAACAAACAGATAGTTCTGCCCAAAACTCTTCTAGATAGTTCTGCCATATGTTGAGCCAATGTTGCTGTTTCAAACTGCTCAAGCAAAGAGACCAATCTTGTGATCCAGCCACAGTGTTTATACTTGTCAGGAAAACTGACCTATGGATGGCTTACTTACAGGTGCATCTCAATAAATTAGAATGTCGTGGAAAAGTTCATTTATTTCAGTAATTCAACTCAAATTGTGAAACTCATGTATTAAATAAATTCAATGCATACAGACTGAAGTAGTTTAAGTCTTTGGTTCTTTTAATTGTGATGATTTTGGCTCACATTTAACAAAAACCACCAATTCACTATCTCAACAAATTAGAATATGGTGACATGCCAATCAGCTAATCAACTCAAAACACCTGCAAAGGTTTCCTGAGCCTTCAAAATGGTCTTTCAGTTTGGTTCACTAGGCTACACAATCATGGGGAAGACTGCTGATCTGACAGTTGTCCAGAAGACAATCATTGACACCCTTCACAAGGAGGGTAAGCCACAAACATTCATTGCCAAAGAAGCTGGCTGTTCACAGAGTGCTGTATCCAAGCATGTTAACAGAAAGTTGAGTGGAAGGAAAAAGTGTGGAAGAAAAAGATGCACAACCAACCAAGAGAACCGCAGCCTTATGATTGTCAAGCAAAATCGATTCAAGAATTTGGGTGAACTTCACAAGGAATGGACTGAGGCTGGGGTCAAGGCATCAAGAGCCACCACACACAGACGTGTCAAGGAATTTGGCTACAGTTGTCGTATTCCTCTTGTTAAGCCACTCCTGAACCACAGACAACGTCAGAGGCATCTTACCTGGGCTTAGGAGAAGAAGAACTGGACTGTTGCCCAGTGGTCCAAAGTCCTCTTTTCAGATGAGAGCAAGTTTTGTATTTCATTTGGAAACCAAGGTCCTAGAGTCTGGAGGAAGGGTGGAGAAGCTCATAGCCCAAGTTGCT
Organism: Myxocyprinus asiaticus; assembly: GCF_019703515.2. Taxonomy (NCBI): domain Eukaryota; kingdom Metazoa; phylum Chordata; class Actinopteri; order Cypriniformes; family Catostomidae; genus Myxocyprinus; species Myxocyprinus asiaticus. The sequence continues at coordinate 30,996,144 of NC_059383.1, read as the reverse complement.
TGAAGTCCAGTGTTAAGTTTCCACAGTCTGTGATGATTTGGGGTGCAATGTCATTTGCTGGTGTTGGTCCATTGTGTTTTTTGAAAACCAAAGTCACTGCACCCGTTTACCAAGAACTTTTGGAGCACTTCAGGCTTCCTTCTGCTGACCAGCTTTTTAAAGATGCTGATTTCATTTTCCAGCAGGATTTGGCACCTGCCCACACTGCCAAAAGCACCAAAAGTTGGTTAAATGACCATGGTGTTGGTGTGTTTGACTGGCCAGCAAACTCACCAGACCTGAACCCCATAGAGAATCTATGGGGTATTGTCAAGAGGAAAATAAGAAACAAGAGACCAAAAAATGCAGATGAGCTGAAGGCCACTGTTAAAGAAACCTGGGCTTCCATACCACCTCAGCAGTGCCACAAACTGATCACCTCCATGCCACGCCGAATTGAGGCAGTAATTAAAGCAAAAGGAGCCCCTACCAAGTATTGAGTACATATACAGTCAACGAACATACTTTCCAGAAGGCCAACAATTCACTAAAAATGTTTTTTTTATTGGTCTTATGTTGTATTCTAATTTTTTGAGATAGTGAATTGGTGGATTTTTGTTAAATGTGAGCCAAAATCATCACAATTAAAAGAACCAAAGACTTAAACTACTTCAGTCTGTGTGCATTGAATTTATTTAATACATGGGTTTCACAATTTGAGTTGAATTACTGAAATAAATGAACTTTTCCGCGACATTCTAATTTATTGAGATGCACCTGTATAGCTGACTCTGCCAGCATATGATAAGAATTTTAACATGGACAAAAAATACACACTTCACCTTTAGAAAATCTTGAGTTTTCCATGAGATTTTGGTGGCGTTCATGTGTGCTCAATGCAGCATATGATATTGAGAAGCTTTATTGCATGTGCAAGAACCACTTGCCCATGCAAATCTGTAACAATGCTCATAGTTCAAGATGTATCACTGTCATTTTTTACACAGATTGTTATGGACATTCTCAATGAGCTCAGGATCAATAATCCATTTATCACACTGAAGCTGTAAACATGAAGCCAGATCAATGTAGCAGCTCTGAAGATGAGATCCACTGGTCTTATTTAGAAAGGTTGCATGAAGGGTAACATTTACAAGACAGCAGCAGGGGGCTTTCTAATTATGCTTCAAAGCTATGGGCCTCTCTGGATCTCACCTGCATCCCAATGATGGCGTAGATGAAGAAGAGCATGGCGATGAGGAGACACACATACGGCAGAGCCTGAAGGTCAAAATACAGTTGTTTTACAGGCAAGCAGAAAGTTACAGCAGTGAAATGCACTGCCTCTTGTAGCATTGCTTTAACCTTAATACCATATGGTTTTAAAGTAAAATGTAAAGTCTCTAAACAATAGATTTAATCAATAATAAAAGAGTTCAGTCTTGTTTGTATTGTGTTTTTAAAGCAAATCAGAACATGCAATGAGCCTGGCAGTTGGCACAGAGAGTGCACAGCAAGCCATTCATTTATTAATTCAGACTTCAACCAGTAACGTCTACTGAAATAATAGAACATACTGTAAGCAATTTGCCATTGTGTTGTCTAATCTATGTTGTACAAGTTCAAGGTCAAATTAATAGGTCTGACCTTAAAGGACTGAACGAAGGTCCAGAGCAGGATGCGGATGGTGTAGCCCTGCCGGAGGAGTTTAATGAGACGAGCAGCCCGAAAAAGTCTCAGGAAACTCAGATTAATCCTCTTGTCCTGGAGACAGACAGGCATATAGAAAGAGAGATCACAGTCGTATCACTGGCTCAGTCTCTAAATCTAAGATGAGGCTGCACCTTCAGTCAGCCAAACTTGTCAGCAATGGTCTGTTATATCTGTTAGTTTAATTGAGTCTCATGCAGGACATTGGTGTTGATCACTAGTCTTATAATCATGTATTAATAGCTTTGCATGAACATGCTTTTAAATAAAAATAAACACATCTATTAGGGGTGGTTAGTATGACCAAAATCTTACATAACACAATGAGTAATTTTATATCACAATATATTGCAATAAAATTGGTTTAGATGTGGTAATTTTGGATAATCCAGTTAATTAAATCCTTTCCGAATGAAAGACAGTTCACCTCAGCTTTCATGGATGTTACACTGTTGTCTCAGAGGTCAAAGTGTGTCAGTTTTTAAAGTGTTTTAGATGGTTTCTCCTCATCATGTAAGAGCAAAACAATGAGTTGATGCTACATTTCAGCGTGAGAGTGAATCTGCAATGCATTTACAGATGATTGTACTATACTAAACTGTATATAATGGTGAATGTAATGTATAATAATAATGCTAAAGGTCCTGATATTTGTTAGTCCTGATAATACCAAATGCAATGTCTGATTTCACCTGCAAATTTATACTATGGCACACATGATTTCACTGGATAAGCAAACACTACCATAAATGTTTTTGAAAAGAATAGTTTAGAAAAATGTATTCAGTGATGATAATATTTTGAAATGTACAACATTAATTTAAAATACTTAACAGGTATGTAATCAGTGACAGTGTTCATGTGTATGTATCTAACATAATTATATGTAATAATTTTTCAGCTGGGCAGAATTATTAATATTTCTATTCTAGTGTGACCATTGCCCTCTGCTGGGCTGATTTTTAGTTCCTTTCCATCACTTATTGATCATTAAACACTTTAATGAACAGTACTTTTTAATCGATTTAATTGAAGAAATAATCAAAAAATTAATTGATTATCAAAATAATCGTTAGTTGCAGCCCTAATTTACTTCTCTAATCAGATTACTTTACTGATTGCTTCACAGACAAATAATCATATTACAAAATACATTACTTTTAAGTTACTTTCTAAAACCAGGAATTCAAAACATTGTCTATATTTCCTTCTTGTTCATTACTGCTGTCGTTTCATCTCTCACAAAAACACAAACAGACATACAGTATGAACGTAATTCATGTTTGAAATGTATTCCATATAAATAATTTTATTTTAGGAATATGTGTAATCCAAGTAATGTACTTAAAAGTAATTAACTTGATTGAAATTTGTGATTACATAAATTTTAAATGTAATGTGTTACACTATTTGTTTTAATTAAAAAAGTAATTAGATTACAGTTACAACTTCTTTGTAGTCAGATTACACCCAACACTGGTCTGGCATCAGGGCAAAATAAGTAAAAAAAATAAAAAAAATAAACATAACATAACAAAAGTCGCAAAACAGTAAAAGTAACATTATAAAACAGATAGTTCCAACCTTAAAATCTGATTGGATGAGCCACATTCAAAACTGTCGTAAAACAGACATTATACACCTGTGACCACTCAGTTTCACTATGTGCCAAACAAAACCCCTTTGATAACAAATTCTTTCTCATATTCACTTGTTTGGGACATGTCCCACTCTATATTTTTATTTTCAAATTACTCCATAATTTTTGTCAAGTTCATAAAGCAGTCCTAATTGCCATGCATCTATATCTACCGCGGTATAAATAGCATTTTTATAATAACACAGTATTTATTGTCATACTGCCCAGCCCTAATTTCTTTTAATACTGGAAAAGAAAAGGGGAAAGAAATAAAAAGATCCACCCGTCACTGTGAATAGACCTGTAAAAAGTCCTTCACATCTCAGTCTTGTGCTGGCTTGAACATGCTCGACAATAGTGAAGACTGAACTCAGCAGGTATAAAGGTGAGCAGCAAAACTAGCATAAAGGTGTTTGACAGGAAGAGAGGTTTGGAGAGACACAGGCAGTGCAGGGCCGATAAAGCCACTTACCGTCTGTGCAGTCCATTGGGGAAAGGAAGCAGACAGGTGCCAACAGAGATTTAGCATGGAAATAGAGTCACAGTGAAATCATTAGGAGAGGCCGGAGTCTGTCTCCGACACACGGAGCGGCTGTCAACACTCATTGGCGAGATTTCTGGACTGTCAGCTGCACTTCAGTACATGATTGGTCTTATAACAAAATGAATGATTAAAGGCTAAATAGAATTTTTTTGGAATAAACTGGGGCAAAGGTTGCTTTGGGTGAAGCAGTTAAAATATGTTTGAAAGTGCCCTTTTTTGATTCACTTATTTAGTATACAAGTGAATACAGTCCACTTGAATGTTTGTAGTCTGATGTACAATGGGAAAGTTCCTTAACTGTCCCCGTATTTTTAGACATAGACCAGAGAAGTGTAGACAAACTGAAAGCAGACTACAAAAGCGACACAAATGTGACACAAAAATAAACACTGAAAGCTCACACATAATGTTCAGTGAGGTCCTTAGTAAATGCAGTTAAACTGCACTAACAGTATTTTTTCTTAATAACAAATGCCTTATCTTATGGGATATCAAATGGGAAATCTCATAGGATCTTTGATTGACTTATATGTATATATATGTATATATATATATATATATATATATAACCGTTTTGAATTTGGTTCATAAAAGCTTTGATGTATCTCTTTAAAGACTCACCTTGATCTCTGTGACCAGAATGTCTGTGATGCTCCCCAGCACAGTAACAAAGTCAAAAATGTTCCATGCCTCCTTCAGGTAGTTCTGCACACATTCAGAATAAAATGAAAGCTACAGCTACACAAAATTCCAACAAAAAGATGTTCTCAAAAAAGCTAGAATAATTGCAGATGTTATCAAAATTTCTAATAGCATTGTATTAGCTAATGTTCAGTTAGCTAATATAATATAATTAATTAGCTGTTCAAGTGTCCACCTGGAGAAAATCATAAGTCTGATTGCTTAGAAAAGTAATAGAACACTTCGCCTCAAAAAGCTACAAGATATGAAGTATCAATAATGATTATAGCACCAACGGAGCATGATGAAATACGTGCCTAAATTTAGAACAAACCCCTTGCCCTAAATATGTTTTGTAATTATAGTGATGTTTGCTATACAACAAAGTACATACACACACCTCATGGACAGCCTCATAAGCAGACATTGGGGAGTCGTGTAATAGATCTTTTACGGCAGGCCGGTCTGTCAGGTATCTTAGCCTTGTGTCCATGTCTCTCCTGAACGCCACTGAGATTTGTTGAGTGCTGCTAGACACGGATGCCGGTCAGAACAACATAAGCGAGACCCATTCATCAGCCCCGAGCTCCGAACAGGTGGAGGTAAACGTACGTGTCATGCACCAGAAAAGCCTCTTAATAAATGAGTCTCATAAATGGAAATGGAGCTTGAGATGAGACCTTCTGCTGCGGGTCAGACCGGCCGGCGCTGAGATGAGATTTATGTAGCACCACACACACACCCATACTCTCATACTGTACTCATCCTTGCACAATCTTCCCACCCACAGGGCCACATTACCCTCTCACAGGTTTCACAGTTCTTGTGCTACCGACAGCCCTGTAGGCTGGTCAAACTGAAATCAACCATTCATACTCTCACTTTTCTTTTTCTTCCTCTTTCAACTTTGGATTAAACTAGTCTCCCAGAGCCAGGGTTTACTATGAGCTTAAAGTCTGGCCCACTTTGCAAGTTTATTCTGACCAAGAACACAATTAGGAAAGGGTCATCTAACTGAGATGTAAACAGACCAACCGTAGTTTTTAACCAACCAGCGCACATAAAATCTCATTCAAATTATCACAGATAATTTATATGAGTAGCCTACCTAAACATAACAGTTGTACAGACAGCAACAACAAAGAAATTAGTGGAACATGTGAATAGACCTTGTGTCAGAATTTTTGACCGTCGAAAAGTAATAAGTACCAATTAATTCACATACACATCTTTAAAAACAAAGTGGAATATACACGCAATTGTGCTCAAGAATAACTAATTTACTTGTTACTAACTGCCTCAAACAAATCTTTAAAATCTTTAAAGGTGAAGTGTGTAGTTTCTTTCAATGTTAACCCTCAGAGACCCAAGAATTGACATTGATTGTTTTTTCCCTCCCCTCCTTAAAGGTGTTTTAGGAAGTCAATGATTATAAAAATCTTGATTTTTAAGCATCTTTTGTTTTGGGGTGAGTTTTGTGTCAATTAGCAAGTTGTGAAATTAAGTATGCATTTTTTCCCCCATCAAAACTCTTGCTGTGATACAGTTTAGAGTGTCAGCTACTGTAATGTGTAGTTTTTTAAAAAAATTTTATAAGTATTATTTAAATGCTTTATATGTTGCAATTCTAATACAATCTCCTATCCCAGCTTAAAATGCAGAGACAATGATAAACAGCATCCCAACCAGCCCGACACAGCAACAAATGGCATGAGTTTAGGGTGGGACTATCTGTTTTTTTTTTTTTTTTGCTTGTTTCAACCAATGGGGGAATGATCAGGAAACATGTCTGAAAACAGTCCTTATTTTTGCCATTCTGTTTGGTGATGTTAGTGGCGCAGTGGCGCTTAGCCACAGTGTTTACACTTTTTGGCAGGATGAACCTAGGGATGGCTTACTTACAGTTGTCTCTACATATTGAGCTGGGTTAGGAGAAATTATTTTAACATCACACTTCACACTTCACCTTTAAACCATAATGATTAAAGCTTAGTAATATTAGATTCTCTCCACTCTCACCAGAGGACCGAAGGCAATGACCTTGAGAATGCACTCCAGAGTGAAGAGAGCCGTAAAGATGATGTTCAGCCACTTCAACATATCCTCATATGGTTTAGGAGCTTCGTGGAACTACAGAAAAGAAAAAAACAAACAAACAAACAAACACACAGCAATAATGACTCACTCTGCACACACTCAAATATTCAAAAGAGCTGTAAAATAGACTTTCAGGAATCCAAAATTAGAACTGACTTATTCATAACTGAATTTAAACAAGCATTTTATATGCAATAATCAGCACTGCTGAATCTTGAACGCAGTCAGTGTGTTGGAGTTTCTCAGCATGCGTCTACAAGCTCTGCAATGTCTTAATGCTCTCACTTACAGATAAAGGACTAAAGGGTTGGCAGCTATCCAAACAGACAATTGAATGATGAACTCTGGGTTGCACCAGACTGTTCCCCTAGGAACACAGCATTATGCTTGTACTGTATGTTTGGAACCACTGATTTAATAAAAAAATAAAAAAAAAGTATTTTGTATCCATGTGAGGCTGTCTAAACAATTGAGCTCTACTCCAAACATAATCTGAGAGATCAATAAATGGTAATTAGAGATAAATCCAGTGTTTCCGTCAGTAGACATACTAAACAAACTAAACTGGAAAATTCAACAAAATGTATATGTATTTTTTTTATTTAAATATCATTTATTACAAGACAAACCTTTAGTGAGTCATATGTTAATACAGTAACTTCTCTGATGGATTCAGCGAGTAATTAATTTAATTGATTAAAATCAATAATTCACAAGTTTGTGAGTCTTTTGACAAATTTCTTTAAAAGAACCTACCCATAACAAGTCATTCGTTCATGGATCAGAACACAATGTTGTGTTGTATGTTTTTTTATTTTGTGAGCAGCCAGCAAAGACAACACAATAGAAATAAATATTTTCCATGTATTGTTGTATTATTTTTTAGAGGTAGACCAATATATTGGTTGTACTGATTAATCAGTGCAGATAGTTGCTTTTTCTCACTTCAATGCATATTTTGATTAGATAAATCAAGTGTTCTAATTTGAGGCTAGGGCATGCAAAATCATATATGGCTATACAGAAACGTGTCCCGTCAACACATACATTGTGTCTCCAACTTCATATCTTGTGAATCATTAATTGCAGTCTGTGTCCATCAAATTAAGGGAGAAAAAAAATCGATTTCAGAAACAAACGGCCAATTAATCAGTTATCAGCCTTTTCCACCACTTTAGTTATAGCTATCGGCAAAATCCACAATCGGTCGACCTCTAATTATTTTGCAGCACCCAGTATTTTTTGTCTTATCACATCCAATTCAGACTTCAAACTGACAACTCAGGTAAAATACAATTTCTTGTTGTATATTGCAAGGCACTCAGTTTCAACAAGGAAAGTTTTGCTGAGAGATCTTAAGATTTCAGCTAAAATTGGCTACATACATCACAGATATCTGAAGGATTTCCTTTTGATTTGAACTATTTGAAACATTGATTGAAAGCTAGGCAGAAACCTCATTGGTTTCCATAAATGAAAATCACTGTCCCACAAAGTGTGATACCACAAAACTACTGCCCAACACAGTTGCTGTTTTACCTTCATCATGAGGACAACCGTGTTGACGGCGATCATGGTCAGAATGGAGTACTCAAACGGAGTGGACACCACAAACTTCCACATCTTATACTGGTAAGACTGCTTGTCCTCAGGCATGTAGCGGGTCAAAGGCTTGGCGTTGATGGCAAAGTCAATACAAGCTCGCTGTAGATGAAATCAAAGAACACTTAGTTATTTCATCACAAAGTCTTCAGCAAAAATTTTTGCAGAGCAGATCTATAAGCTGATAACTAGTCATCATTCTGATCAAAGCTGATATTTGATCTTTCCATGTTTAATTATTAGAAGCAAGCTTTGGTATTCCTAGAGCTCTCTAAATCTAATGAATGAAAGGCAGAGTGATAGAAGACAAAGATCAAACCAGTGCTGAAACAAATCAGAACAGACTTATAGCACAGCTAAATATTTTAACACTGAAACTAATCTCCTTTGAGAGAGAGACAGCGAGAAAGAGATAAAGAAAGACAGACAGCGAAATAGAGAAAATAATCAGAAAAGAGAGAAATCAACAGGGAAAGAGAAAAGAAGAAACAGATTTGTTCATAAATCTAGTGAGCTGCCTACCACGATAGCATTTTAAGGCATCATAACTGACTTCACCCATGAGGGACACTGTTTGTGTTGTACAAGGAGTTTCTGCTCTATAAACTTCTAAAACATTTATTTATGAGGTTTCATAAAGGTTAGGATGCTGCCTTAGAAGGCTCTCCGTAAGTAGGCAGCTCACTAGGTATTGGAACAGAGGCAGAGTGCTGAACGAGTTCTGCTTGACTGGTTTGATAGCTCCTCTTGAGGCTTAATTCTGTGCTCTGTGTTTGTGTGTGTGTGTGTGTGTGTGTGTGTGTGTGTGTGTGTGTGTGTGTGTGTGTGTAAGTGTGTGTGTGTGTTTGTCTGTGAGCATGTGTCTGTCAGAGATGCTTAAAATCAAGGAGGTGGAGATGTGGATGGACAGGTGCGTTGGCCTCGCACAGGTGAGAGGAATTCTCTTTGGAGCCCTACTCTTCCAAGCATCTCACAACTGTCCATGCATATATGAAACAAGACTTTGCCCTTGCATGAACATACACACTGAAACTCCCCTTCAAGCTACTTTGATTGGAACCTACAGTTTGCTGTCATCCCATTTACTAGATCGCTCACTGTTTAATTTAACCGACTAAGTAGGCTTCTAAACTGACCCCGTTCTTTCTGAGTACCTCGTTCTTTTCTAAGCTGCAGTCTGACATTGCTTTATCTCCTTGCTCTTGAAAAGTGATGATAATCAAGGCCACAAAGATGTTGACGAAGAAAAAGGGGAAGACGATGAAGTAGACCACGTAGAAGATGGAGGTTTCCATTCTGTAACCCGGGCTGGGACCCTGGTCCTCATACGTGGCGTCCACTGAGTGTTTCAACACTCTAGAGAAACAGAGAGAATATAAGAAAGATCACCATTCTTTTTTTTTTTTTTTGATAATTGAACGTCAACATGAAATTATATTTGCAACCCATTTTATTTCAATAATGTGATGTATTTTTCGAAGTGATACAGAATTCAACAAGAAATAAGGTAAGATGGGACTTGATTTTATCCATCAGGAATTAAATTGGATTGTGAACAGTAGGCATTTCATACAAAAATCAAGACCTGTATACCAGATTGCAGTCCATTGTGGAGGACTGCTCCTCTCCAGAAACACCCATTTTGAGGAGAATTTGGAACGGGATATGGAGGATAAAGGTCAAGTTCATACTTGAGAGCATAATTTATCCCAATGGTAACGCTTTGTTTTTAAATGTAAAATTTTTTGCTATTATTGTTGTAACCTTTATTACATTTTTGGTAAAAAATTTAAAATATGCCATTATTGAGTAAATAAAGAACAGTGTTCAAAACAATGTCCTTACCTTACCCTGATTCACTACGGTAAGCCTACAAAAATGATTTGTATTTTGAGCTGTCGGGTCGGATTTGGCAAAAGATCGTAGATCAGTCATATCACGAATTTCACCTCTTAAATTGATAAGTTTAGAACAATACAAACATTAATAGTATATAAAACACTTTTTTCTTTGGAATTACATGTGCTGATGAATTGTGCACTATAAGACCAGGAACATGAATTTCGAAAGTAAAAAGGGTCCATTTTAGTTTAATGTTTTTTCCTGTCCGCTCTCTTACAGGCCCTGTAAATAAAATGGTAATAAGCCCAAAAGAAAAAATATATGCATAGTCTATACACGTTTAATAAATAAATAAATAAATAAACTCAAAGTAAAAATGTATTAAAAGAGACCAAAAACACAGACTCAAGCCCTCAGAGAGGGAAACAGTATTTATAGTATTTCTTAAGCAAAACACGTCAAGTCAGAAATGCAACGATATCACAAAGAACCAGAAGCAGCTCTTAAACTCAGTTAAAGAGGGATTTAAGTTCTGAAGAACTTTTAGATTTTCTTGTTGCAGTGTTGCATGGATTTCTATATGTTTCAAATGAGTAGAAGAGGGTAGAGAGAGGAGAGGAAAAAGATAGAGAGAATAAAAGACTACGCCAGAGATATTCAAGCAAAAACAGATAAAAATATGAATTGATCAAAACAGACAGGAGAGAAATCAAGAGTAAGAAAACCAACATAAAGTGCCTCTGTATGACTACAGTGTGTGCAGCTGCTCTATATGAGGGATGAGGAAGACTCACGTTGGCCAGCCCTCTCCTGTGGAGACTGTGAACAGTGTCAGGAAGGCCCACAGGACGTTGTCATAATGAAAATCATACTTCTTCCAATCCCGCGGCTGCGTCATGGCCACTCCATCGTTGCCGTACTCCAGGAACTGACCCCTGAGTACAAGCAGACAGATGAAAATAATTTGTTTCTCATTCCATTTATTTATTTGTTCCATGTTTACTTTATTTTCTTTATTTATTTCCTTTTTTCTTCCTTCCTCAATTCTACTTCCTCTTTTTTGTTTTTTTCTTTCTTTACTTGATTCTTTTCGTTTTCGTTCTTTCCATTCTTATTCTACCATCCTTCCTTCCTTCCTTTTTCCTACCTTCCCTTCCTTTCTTGCTTCTTTTCCATCCATTTATCCTTAATTCCTTCCTCTTCCTTTACTTCCTTTTATGCTTCCTTATACCTCTTCCTTCCTTCCTACTTTACTCTTAAAATGAATTTCATTCATTTCTTCGTTACTTTCCCTTCCTTCCATGCATCCTTTCTCTTCCTTCCTTTTTCATATAATTCCTTTCTTTATTCCCTTCCTTCCTTCTTTCATTCCTTGCCCAACCTTCTTTTTTCATCCATCCATCCATCCATCGCTATACTTGCAGTCTTTCTCCAGGGCTTTGGACTCATCAGTGCAGTGCTTCCTTCCTTCCTTCCTTATTTCCTTACTTACTTACTTACTTAACTTGTCTTTTCCCACTTTACTTCCTTTTGTTAGTTCTTTCCTTACTCTACCTTCTTTCCATGCATCCTTTCTCTTCCTTCTTTCCTTCACTTCTTCTTTTCTTTTCACCCATCCAATACTCTTTTATTTCTTCTTTCCTTCCAATCTTCTCTCTCCCTTCTTTTTCCATCCATCCATCATCCATCCATTCATCCATCGCTATACCTGCAGTCTTTCTCCAGGGCTTTGGACTCATCAGTGTAGTGCTTCCTTCCTTCCATACTTACTTAACTTGTCTTTTCACACTTTACTTCCTTTTGTTAGTTCCTTCCTTACTCTACATTCTTTCCATGCATCATTTCTCTTCCTGCTTTCCTTCACTTCTTTTCACCCTTCCAATACTCTATTATTTCTTCTTTCCTTCCACTCTTCTCTCTCCCTTCTTTTTCCATCCATCCATCCATCATCCATCCATCCATCCATCCATCCATCCATCGCTATACCTGCAGTCTTTCTCCAGGGCTTTGGACTCATCAGTGCAGTGAAAAAACTTCCCCTTGAAAAGCTGCACGGCAATGACCGCGAAGATGAACATGAAGAGGATGTAAACGATAAGGATGTTGAGCACGTTCTTAAGCGAGTTCACCACGCAGTCAAACACAGCCTAGGGTCACACAAACAGCACAAATCAGATCCCCCACACACACAGCACACAGCCCCGCTATCCCATGCAGACAGTAATGCGCACATTCATTAAATCCATCCGAGTAGAACGTGCCACCTCGTATTAATGTCACAAAGCTCTTGTGAAAACATACAACTTCGCTAAGTATAGGTTGTGACAGAATCTTAATTGATAACAGCTTCCATCGCTCTAGATCACATGATCACACTTAGGCAGAAGAATAAAATGGCATAACATTTTTCTGTCATTTCTGCTTGTTTAATATCCTCAGGGTCTCATTATAAGCAATGAGTAGAATATTTTCTGTACATTAATGCTAAAAAGATCTTCATGCGCAGGATTAATGTCTCTGTGGCCCTGTGAGGCTTTATCTTTGCCTTAGTAGTAAAACTGAGGTAAACTGCAGTTTTATTTACTAGTTTATTATTTGTGCTAGGTTCGTTGGTGACAAATCTTCAGCTAAATGAATAAATGATGGAATGAAATGTAAAAGTTTAAATGCACAATTTGGCAATGTAATGAGATAAGTGTGAGTGTCTCTAAAACGATTTGTTTGTGTGGCTAAGTGTGTGATTTGATTAGAGAGAATGATGCATGGAGACTGTTAATGTTGAGGTTTACACAAGGTTAATCCCTGTCTGTGTCACACACTGTAAACATAGGGAAACATTCACACGATGACAGGAAACAAATGCTTATGATTTTTTAAAATGTTCATCTTAAGCAATAAACTATCTGTGTTGTAAACTAACTGTCTGTATATAGGCTATGTTTGGAAAAGCATACTACTATATTACTCCTAATTCTGCATTATGGAGTATGTATACTATAGGACTTTTAACATCTTCTTTTTGACTCATTATGTGATCCACTGCAGTTAGAGTTATGATGTTTTATGATAAAATTTGATCAAAATGGCATCATAAACATTTCATTTTTGAGACAAAGCCACTTGTGGAACTGACCCTTCACAAAGCCTCTCCTTAAAAGCATTTCTGACCAATCCTATCTTAGCAAATGTTGCCGTCCAGCTTTTTTTTTTTTTTCAAGCGTATGCTTTTTCCAATGATATTCCATGGGAGTAATGTGTGTTTGAGTAGTTTTAAGCAAAATTTTATAGGAGTGATCCAAAAAAAGAAAATTAAAAAACGCTGTTGCTGGGTCACTTGTAATAGTGTTTTTTCTTTCTTTTTAAAAATCTTTAATTAAATCTTGAGAAGAGCATGCTATGGATTAACTTGTGTTAGCCATCATGTCCATATGAACATGTATAACAACAGCAAGGACACCTACATTTGCTCCAAGTTAAATGAAATCTAATAACTTAAAATTAATTATTTTATGTTTTGATTCAGGTCTTAGTAAAGGTGATAGTAAATAAAGATTTCACAGCATCATAGTGAGTGTTTTATGAGACGTTATTAGCAGTTCTGTTCAATTACACTAATGTTATCAGGTGTGTAATTGCTATCAAATTACACTTTTGTCTTTTCAAGTGACTGTGATAATAGTTTGCCTCAATTCTGATTTACATTCTCCACAGTTTTCAATCAAATTACTGTGTAATTTAATCATTTATTTACAAAAAATGTCTGCTAAATATGCTTTAAAATGTCACTCTTCATTCCAGCCCATATAAGAACATTCTAAGTTCCATTTATGAGAATATTTTGCAGAAAAAATAGCAGTTCACAGCAATCTCCCATTCAGTCCTATGGGAAGTTCTGCAAAGCTTTTCAGAGCGAGCAACGGTAGCCAAGGGGGCATAGCTTAGCGAAGGGTCAATTAAAATACACATAATGAGATCATGTGACATCATATAGAATACTACCATTTGAAATGTTTATCATTGCATAATAAAGTTCTTCATGTAAAGTACGTTAGTATTACATTCCGATCATAGCCATATCAGTTTCCTTCTGTTTCTTCATTATGGGCAGATGAGAGCTGCTGCTAAATGTTTATATGGACCTTTAACAGCACAGAAAGCAAAAGCATCAGCATTTTTTCATAACCACCTTGACTGTACACACCTCACCTGATGATAGATCCATTATAAGCTCTTATGAACAATAAAATTCCACGTCTCTGGATTTGATTACATAATCTTACAACCAAACACACTTGAATCCACTTGCAAGCTCTCAAAGGAGGAACATAAGAGCTACAGTAAGCAGGCTCAAAATCAGGCAGTGGAATGCTACCTTGAGTTTGGGTAAACGTTTGATGGTCTTCAAGGGCCTCAGGACTCGAAGGACCCTGAGGGACTTGATGGTATTGATGTCCTTGCCTTTGGTCCCTCTGTGTGGAGACAGCAATGAGTTACACATCTGAAGTTTAAACACACTTGCTCTCACACACAAACATGCACATAGCCTCGGCTCAATTCAGTTAAATTTTAATAAGTTAATTACTTCCTCCAGCCCATCATGTAATTCAGAATTACATTAGCTAAAGGTTATTTGGTTAGTAGAAAGCATGCCTTCGAGGGGGATGTATTTAACAGAAACATACCTACCTCTGAGGCCGACGCTAAATATTTAAAAATATAAATATATATTTCTGTAGAATGACACTTTTTTAAATAGAAAATGATACAAAGAAACAACCCATTACACATGGACTGTCTCTTTGTGAAAGCCACTGTTGGCTAAGCCATATTCTGATAACTGCTAAGAAGATGAAGCAACACTAGATTTCTATATTTTCTGAAGACAATGTGAGTGATGCTTGCCCATGCAAAACTCACCATCACAATGCTTGGGTATTGTAGGTGGTTGACAGGGTTTTTATATGCTGTTGCTAAGGTGTTTTTAAATTGTTCTTTAACATGTTGCCATGCGGTTTCTAGTGTGTTGCTAGGTGGTTGCTTTCTGGCCCAAGTCAAAAGAGCCCATGCCAAGTCTCTTACTGTATGATATTTTGGTCCCTAGATATGGCTCGGGCTCTACCTCAATATTAGTCTAAGCTTTTTTTTTTTTTTTGCCTGTTTTATTGTCCACTATGCTGAAATTATAAGTCTGATCACTAAAAAAAGTAATGGCACATTTTTCTTCAACAAGTCACATGATTCGAGGTATCCTTCATGTCTGTAGCACAAACAATGCAGCACATGTTACATGCCAAATTTTAACACTTAAGGTACGTACAGTTTGACAGTACTAGTGATGCTTAATAAGCAAGCACCAAAAATGAACTGAATTGAACAAAAGGGAAAATAATTCTTTAAAATTATGAAAAAATAATTCGTATTTTTTTTGTTCCAAACGATTTGTGCGAAACATGTTGTGTTTTCAGATTTGATTTAAAGTTTAATAAAGTCAGTGGCGACAGTCGACATCACTGACGGGCTTAAAGGAATATTCCAGGTTCAATAGAAGTTAAGCTCAATCAACAGTTTTTGTAGCTTGTAGCATAATATTGATTACCACAAAAATAAATTTTGACTCATCCCTCCTTTTCTTTAAAAAAATAAATAAAAAAATCAGGGTTACAGTGAACTTACAATGGAAGTGAAGGGGCCAATTGTTTATGTTAAAATAATCACTGTTTCAAAAGTTTATCCACAAGACATAAACAATATGTGTTAACATGATTTTAGTGTCATAAAATCAGTTACTAACATTTTCTGTGTAAAGTTATAGCTAATTTTTCATCGTTGCCATGACGATGTAATGTCAATAAAACCTAAAATCCTAAAATAACTGTAAAAATGATGATTTAAACAACTTTGAAGCTCAAATTATACATGAGTTTTAACAGAAGAATTAATGTAAGCACTCTTATAAAATTATAAGCTTCACATTTCTTCATTTAAACCCTCCAATAATTGGCCCCATTCACTTCCATTGTAAGTGCCTCACTGTAACCTCGATTTTTGCATTTTTTTTTTTTTAAAAGAAAAGGAGGGATGAGTCGAAATAAATGTTTGTGGTAATCAACATTATGCCACAAATGCTGTTGATTGAGCTTAACAAAAGCACCTCAACTGTTGTGATGCACATTCATACTGAATGAAAGGTAAAGTTATACAATTCATCAGAATGGAACCAATTTGAAAAGATATGAAAATGCAACGTGAAAGATCTTTTGCTCTAAACATCAGCAGAAAAGTCTCCGCACTGGAACGACCTCTGTTTCCCCTTTTTTAAATCCAGAAAGTCATTTCTAAATGGAGGGATGTTTCCATGACAGTCGAAATAAGCTGTCAAGTTTAACAGAGATAAGCTTTTGAGTGTGTGAGTGTGTGTGTGTGTGTGTGTGTGTGTGTGTGTGTGTGTCTTTTAAAAAGTAAAAAAATGTCATAAAAAAATCAGCATATTGTGTTCTCTGCACTAACTGATACTGAATAAGCAGAATACTTGAAGAGAAAACAGGTTTTAGGGTGGCATAGCTTAGCTCTGTGACTGGTTTGCTTACTTTTTCTCTCTTGTGAGGACTTGTAACTATGAAACTGACATGCAAAATCCATGCAATGTCCATCAGTCTCACACACACCTCATGAACATGGGTGGATGTGGATCTGAGCACACTGAGATCAACTATACTCCCATAGATTTCAGAGGACTCATCAGGCTCGTGACACAGGAGGTCCAGAGCTAAACTTGTTCTGCCTGGTGTTTGCGATAAGGACATAGGATGCACCCAGTTGCACTGAGTGAATCTTACAAAGAAATGTCAATGTTATATTTCATCCAAAATCAAAAGTATTTATTTTATGCTTGTGAATTAAGAAATAATGCAAGAAAACAAAGGATATTTTTAAGACCATTGATTTTTGGCATTGCAACATTATTTTAATGACAATTAAGCACAGTTTCCCTCCAAATTCTCATGCTATTTTCATTCCATTTAAAAATAAAAAATAAAAAAAAGGATCTAAATTTAATTTCTGCAATACAGCAATTAAAAACATCCTGTATGGACACAATTTATTATTATTATTATTATTTATTTTACTGAGCATAAATTATATGACAGTAACCAAATACTACTATTATGTACAGTATACTTACAAGTGTACTTACTAAAAATGTCTTTTATAATTTAAATATTATATAACGAGAAGAGATATTGCACATTCATTATAATTAGGGGGGAATTGCTGTTTATAAATCATTGTAACAAATCTTAATAGCACTAAAAAATATCAATATTAATTTATATTCATTTTCTTTAAGCAGTATATACTTTATGGTTTCTTCCTTTTGGTTTTGGAGTGTAATATGACCTGAACATTTCATGACATATTTCGTGAGATCCACCCTCAACTAAGTTGATATGTTTATATGGTGCATTTTTCGAACAACAACATAAAACACCTACATTAATGACAATCTGTCTGTAAAACCATTTTAATTTCTTCAAATACCACAAAAACTCCAACTCTTACAGTATAGGTATTTTTCTAAAGATCTCCATTTATCATCACTATAATTTCAAAGTAATAATCATAACTAATTCAGATTTTATTTGACCTCTAGTGTAAGAGGTGGCCGTCCTCTGTAAGCAGTAAGAGTAGTTGTTTCCAAAAGCCCTTGCAAAGGTCAGAGGTTATGTCACTGGGTAAAACTGGGTCATTCCCCTTCTACAAAGGCTGATCGATGGGAAGTTGAAGGGTTGGAGTAGTCAGTGGGTAGGTTGGGAGTGGGGGTAGGTATTTATAGATACTTAGACTGTCCCCACCTGGTAACGCTTTGCTGCGATCTGACGAGGAATACCGATGATAAAACCATGCACATATGCACAAACACAAATACAGAAACACGCACATAATAAGCCACTTCACAGACATAGAAATAAGCAGTATATAAATATCAGCATGAAAAGAGTAAATGAGAGTTGAAACTGGCTATAACAGAGCAGAAGAAAGCTTTCATTGAACTGACACTGTAGAAGGACAAACAGCAAAAAACAATTAAAAAGCATAGAAGCAACTCTACTGCACCATAAAATGTGTTACAGTAAGTCAAAGACATGAAGCAGTGAAGGGTTACTAGTTACTGTTTGTAACATACTCTGCAAGATATTAAGACATTAAGCAGTAAATATACAGTAGAGGTGTCAAAACATGGGCCTGTGCCAAATAACATTTGTGAAAAGGTCACAGAGGCACACACGCGCACACACAACCCCACGTATACAGCCACACATATACAGTCCACAAAAAAATCCATGCACGAGAGCTAGAGATTCATGCCAGCCATAAAGATGGATGCTGATTGTGCAAAGTAAAAGGAGTAATTTTAGTGCACTTTCTGTGTAAACGTCTGTAAACGTCTCTTTAATACTGATTTAATATCATAATATTTTATTCATATCCAAATGGCAGTCTACAGTCAAGAACTGAAAGGAAAATCTTAAAACTAGTCATGATTCTGTAATGTAATATAACATTAATGTGAGGTTGCAGGTTACCGAGATTAGCAACTTTAAATCCAGCAAATGCTGAGTATAGATTAGGGAAAAATTATAGGGATGTGCAGTTTCACAAATCTAATGTCTTTACAGGTCTAGTGACTCCTTCCTTATATCCACACAAACACACACATGTATCCAGTCAGATAAACAGGAAGCAGGTAATAACAATTGCGTACCCCATGAAGCTCCTGAAAGCAAGGCAAGTGAGAGGGAATGACAGGGCAGATAAAGCGAGAGAAGGACAGAGAGAGAAACAAAGAGATGGATGGAGAAAGAGAGAACTAAATGAGAAACATTAACGCCCACAAGACTGGACACATAAGCTTGCTATCAACCACTGAAAAACAGAACAGAAGAGAAGAGAAGATTACAGCACAGTTTTAAAAAGACAAGCTTGAGAGAACTGAGACAGAACACAGTATGAGATAAATTTCAAATCAATGCACTAAAAGTTAGTGCAGTTAATCAAACCAGAGTTAAAGGTAAAGTGTGTATTTTTTTTCTGTTTAAATACATTCTCCTATCCCAGCTTAATGTGCAGAGATAACTCCACACTAATACGTTTTCATTTGAAAATGCATCTTTTTTGGCTTCCGTCCACAGCAGCGTTTTTGTCCAGTGAAAACGGAGCTTTCTGAAAACGCTCTCCCAAGTGGAATAACGGAGATATCTGGAAATGATGACATAGTTGTTGTGAAGCATTCATGTGATCCATCCAATCCAAAACAATCAAGATAGTGGCCCACATTGTAGTGGTGTTTTTGTGTCTGCTACTTACTTTGAGAATGTTGTTAAAGGTAAATGTTACTTTGTACAACCTTTACATTACATTCATTCTAAGGTGAAGGGAAGTTTACACGGAATTGCTGTCAGGCGGTGGAACACAAGAACAATTGCATTTCAGACCATACACGGAAATGACGCATAGCTTATTGTGTTGTTTTCGCATGCGCAGTAAGAGGATTTAAGCGTTTTCATACGTTTCATTCAGTGTGGACAAGCAACTTTTGGAAAACATTTGAAAACGGCAGTGTGTGGATGGAGAGTGTTTCGAAAACGCCATTTTTAAATAAATCCGGATTAATGTGGACGTAGCCTAAGTAAGCTTGTTGTACATTGATTCCCCTGAAAAGTGTAAGCACGGTGGCTCGCTTTCAAAATATTACTCTATTTGTTTGGTCAGTCCAACACAGCAACATTGGATCAACCAATGGCGTGAGTTTTGGGAAGGACTATCTGTTTGTCCAACCAATAGAAGACAGTGGAAGTGTTTGGGGAAACCTGTTTGAAAAGTCAATTTTTGAAATTCCATTTGGTGTCGCAGAAACTACACATTTCACACTTCAAATACCACATAAATATGCTTTACTGTCACCAACTGAGACACAGGTGTCAGATAGAGCTGGTGAAGAATTTCTGGACTGTTGAATTGTTACAGCTGCAAACACACGCATAACATCTGGTCACAAAAGCAGAGCATTTTTCTATCACCTCTTTTTCAGCTATTTTAAAGCACCTAAGGGTCTTTCTGTCATCTGCTGAGGTGGAGAGAGACAGCTGAGTATCTGCACATGACAACTGAGAGGATTCAGCCACACTCAAACTAGACTTTATGAGAAAAGAACACAAACTGTTAAACAGAGAGTATGTGCGTCTATGTTAGTCCTGCAGAGGGAACCAATCTCGTGTCATAGAATGAACATTACTACACCTACATTTTCGCAAACTGACTTTTACGTGCTGAATTCTATGTTTCGTCTCAGTTTTCTGGTGAAATTAACACTAGAGAAGCTACAACAACTGTGTTTTATTCACTTTCACAGAAATCATGACTTAAATGGCTGATTATGACTTTATAAACACTTATTTTTTGCACTATTACTCACACACTGCTATGTTATGATATCGAAACACTTACTATAACGCATTGTTTGAAAAATGATACATTTCAAAGCTTGTATTACAGACCCACCTATATTTACACACTTATTCAGCGTGATTAGCTTCCCCTGTAGCTCACCTAATAGTGTTGGACTTTGGACTCTGAAGTACACAGTTTGAGATCAGTCAAGCATGCAAGCTGACGTGAGACTAGAGTGTCAAAATATCAACATAAGATGACGTGGTTGCTTCAGAAAATGTGCTTTTCATGTTGCATTTACTTTTACAACACTATCGGTTAGGTTTGGGTTAAAGTTTAAGATTATGGAGGTATGTTTTACTCATTAAAACCTCCATCTAATATTCACATTAAAAACCTTGTCTGATTACAACACCATTACACTCGCTTTTGGCGCCGCTGCTGGAAATTTTACTAGGAAACTGTAGCGAAACGTGTAATAAGGCATGAAATTTCGATTTACAAAAATGTTGCCATGGTCATGTAATGTTCATGAGATCATGATGGAGGAAACTTTCCCAAACTC
This sequence comes from Myxocyprinus asiaticus, assembly GCF_019703515.2. Lineage (NCBI taxonomy): Eukaryota > Metazoa > Chordata > Actinopteri > Cypriniformes > Catostomidae > Myxocyprinus > Myxocyprinus asiaticus. The sequence goes on along the minus strand of NC_059383.1, from coordinate 30,975,036 downwards.
ACTTCATAAACTACACTACCGGTCAAAAGTTTTGAAACACTTACTCATTCTTTCTTATAATTATTCTTTTTTTTTTCTTCACATTTTAGAATAATAGTACAATCATCAAAACTATGGAATAACATAAATGGAACTATGGGAATTATGTTTTAACTAAACAAAATCCAAAATAAGTCAAAACTGTGTGATATTTTAACATCTTAATAGTAGTCACCCTTTGCCTAGAATTTGCAGACATGTACTCTTGACATTTTCTCAACCAACTTCTTGAGGTATCACCCTGGGATGCTTTTTAAACAGTATTGAAGGAGTTCCCATCTATGTTGGGCACTTATTGGCTGCTTTTCTTTATTATTTGGTCCAAGTCATCAATTTCAAAAACTTTTTTTTTTTTAATAAAATCTTTGTTTTATAATGAAATAAATGAATACGGTGACACAATTATATTTTTGCCTACAAAATTAATTTCAAACATTTAAGCATACGCCTTCAGATCAAAAGATTTTTAAGATCATAAGAAACATTTCAGTCAAGTGTTTCAAAACTTTTGACCGGTAGTGTATATTTGTACATTTTCTGAAGATAATGTGAGTGCTGCATGCCTGTGCAAACCTCACCGCATTATGCTAGGGTGTTCTGGGTGGTTGCTACAGCTTTGTTAGTGTGTTCTATGTGGTAGATATTAAGGCTATCAAATAAAGGCCATGTCCACAGTAAAATATTTTTGTTTGAAATGTATTAATTTAGCTATGTATGCACCTCTCATTCACATTAGAATGACGTTTTCATCCATGGGAAATGGAGACTTTTGAAAACGCTCTCCATAGCCACATACTTAGGAAAACAACGATGTTATTAAACTGGAAATGGATGTTTCAAACTTAAATCGATTAATGTGGATGTGGCCTAAAATTTTTAATTATTATATTTGTCGAATTTAAGATAAAAATGCACATTTGAATACAAAATCTGTACGGTATGAGCAACATAATTTTGTACTTGCTTGCCTAAGAAAAGCACCTCGAATTACAGTACCACGAGTTGCTTAAGAGCTGTGAGAATTAAAGGCTAAACTGTAAGGAAATGTTGCCTCTCGCATGAAAGTCGCAGAACAGCGTAAACACTGCAGCTATGTTTGGCTCAGCTCCTGTGGGAAATGGTAAACTCATATCAGCAGCACAGGTGTGGGCCACTGCATATGATCCCATTATGAGCTAAAAAACAGATGCGCATTAAACCGATCAGTTTCCAAGAAAACTGCACACAGATGCCTCACTTCCCCTCATGACAGAGCTCCATCTCTCACTAGATACTAAACAGCAGACAGTCACATCCTGTTTCCATCATTTTCGAATGAATGCTCTCTTGCTGGATTTGAACTGACAGTCGAGACTTCCTCTGCTCTAACAGAATAAAACAAATAAAAAAAAGTAAATAACCACTCACGAGCAGGCAAAGGCCACCAGAGCACCGCTGACTACGATGAAGTCCAGTATGTTCCATAGGTCCCGGAAATATGACCCAGGATGCAAGAGCAGCCCGAGATCAATCATCTTGATGGGATGAGATAAACAAAAGTGGTGAAAGAAAATATATTGATCCCTTTGATACTTTAATATTGCAAAGGAAGAAATTACATATTTAGGCAAAGACTCAATAACATAATGGAATGGAGGTTTAATTTACCTTTATAACCATCTCAAATGTGAACACACCAGTGAAGACGTAGTCTAAGTATTTCAGGACCTGAGAAAACCACAAACCCACGTGAGTACTGGAATCACAAGTGTAGTTGGCATATGACACGTCAAGCAACTTTTTTATTCTTTAACATCAATAATATAAGTTAGAATTTACAAGGGAAAATGTATATCTTAGATCCTGTAACTGGTTGCCCATTTTAATCACATTTTGCTTTCACTAGTTCATTTTAAATGGTGCAGTAGTGTGAGAAATGCCTTTCTCAATTAATGAGGTCACAAAAACTGCATTTAAACAATGCCATACAGTAGTTTTAAATAGATGTTCATAGCTTGTAATAGCATGTCACATGACAGGACATTTTTATAACTGATTTCAGCTACCCGAGTTAATGACGTGATGCTCATTTTGTGTCTGGATGTATTAAGTACTTTAAAAATACATTACAAATGCAATACACACAAAATAATAACTTGAAATGAATAAAATCTGTCTATGATGAACATGTTTTCAACCACTGAGTTCAAAGTCATTTTTAAATTTTTTGTGGTGCTTAAGGTCAAAAATGTAATTTGGTGCAACCATCCAGAGACAATAATAAAAAAAGAAGTCTCATTAAAAGCTGAAATTCTTGAAAAAATGTATGTTGGCATTAGTGCAGAATAATATTTTGTTATTATTATTTTTTTTAAAAGCAGTAAAACAATTTTGTAAGTTGCCATTTTATTGTCAGGTGACAAAAAAAAAGTCCCCTTTAGACCCTAATGACTGTGTGTGAAGTTTTAAAAAAAAACATCAGATAATTAATTTTTTATTATTTTATTTTTTTTCCCCTTTTTCTCCCAATTTGGAATGGCCAATTCCCAATGTGCTTTTAAGTCCTTGTGGTCATGCAGTGATTCGCCTCAGTCCCAGTTGCCTTCACGTCTGAGATCGTCAACCCACGCATCTTATCACATGGCTCGTTGAGTGTGTTGCCACGGAGACATAGCGCGTGTGGAGGCTTCACGCCATCCACCGCGGCATCCACGCTCAATTCACCATGCGCCCAACCAAGAACGAACCACATTATAGCGATCACGAGGAGGTTACCCCATGTGACTCTACTCTCCCTAGCAACCGGGTCAATTTGGTTGCTTAGGAGACCTGGCTGGAGTCACTCAGCATGCCCTGGGATTTGAACTAGCGAGCTAGTGAACTCCAGGGGTGGTAGCCAGCATCTTTACCACTGAGCTACCCAGGCCCCCCACTTCATGTCATTCCTAAAAATACGCCCCTCTGAGCATTATAAGTCCCTGGTGTTAACAGATGTGTGTGTATGTGTGTGTGTGTGTGTGTGTGTCTCACGTTGTTGCGGGGGGCATTGGCCTGCACAGGGTCTTCAGCAGCAAGCGCAATGCTGCTCATGGTGATGACCGTGAGAATACACATCTCAAAGTAACGTAGGTTGACCACATAATGGCACAGTCGCCGCACTCTACAGAGACAAAGACAAAGGGCAACAAAGGGCACTAATTAACACAATACAGTAGGTATATTAAAAAAAAAATTTTTTTTTAATTGGGCAGATAAGGCAGACAAGATGAACAGTGAATGCAGTGAATTAATGGCGAGAGCATGAACTATCAAAATTCAAGGAACATAAGAAACCAATAATAATGCAATTGATGAATTTCACATTACTGTTTACTTTAGTATGATAAATAATTCTGGCACTGTTGGGTTACCAAATTATATCCATTTGTCCATTTTACTTAAATATATGTAAAACTTGTGAATAACTGTAAAATCTGGGAATAAATATAAGTAATATCTTGTGAACAACTCACGGGTTAGCTGTACCAAACACAAACATGGAGCTGTATGGCAGGATGTGTTTGGGTGCATCTGGATTCAGATCATCCAGATCTTTCTTTTCCTCATTCAGTAGTTGGCTGTCACCATCAATGTTGTTCACTGCCAAAAAGGTACTCATTAGACCAAAGGTCAAATGAACAGTAAAGGTTTCCTTCTTTTGTGCACTGCATTTTTAAGAATAATTCTAGTTAGTAGATAATACTTTATTTAAGGTGAACTTCAAGAATTTTTTTATAGTAATAGTAGAATTTATAGCAGAATAAAATTAAGTATTATAATAACAACATAAAAGAATAGTATTTTGATAAATATATCTAAAATGAAGTACACTCTAGAGGTTGACCAATTTATCAGTGTTTCAATCAGCTCCCTAGCTCCCTATGTCGTGAGTCAGTATATTGTGAACATGAATTCTGGCACTGGCAAGGGTAATGATCCACTGAACATTGGGACACTTATGACTCAATAATCTGCAAGACAATTACAAGGTTGCACTTTTAAACGCAGCTGGTAGTAATCAGCAACATCACTATATAATTGACACTTTCGTGCATTTTCAGTGTAGATATTAAAATGTACAGTGTTATTATGAAAGATCAATAACATAAATTAAAAAAAATGATATGCAATGGAGTGTACTTTTTATATTTTTCTAAAAATGAATATTTCAAAGATTGTTTCCCTTATATGAATATTATGGATGAAAGAGAATGATCTTTTAAGAAGAAAATAACACTTTGACATTGTAAATTTTTAGGGAGCTAATATTTCTGTGCACTGGAATGATTTTGTGAATGGGACAGCACTAGAAATGGTCGACTCCCTGATCAGTGCCCTGACTACTGAACTATGGAGCTGATTGAGATGCACCCTCAGTTTAACCTATTAATCGGCACCCATAATAGATTTTTGGAACTATCGGTTGTTGCCAAAAATCAATGCCGATATATATATATATTCGTTTGTGTTTTCAGAGGTTGGGGGACATACAAATTATTATCAAGATTTAATGTTAACGTTCATGTTGATTTTGACTGAGGTTAAACTTACAGAAAAGTAAAAAGTAAATATTTTTTAATACCAAATTACCAGAACAGCGTACAGTTTTTCAAGCGATTGCTGATAATGTACTGTTGATGAATCATGATCTATTGTTAATGAATTCCTGGTTAAAACATAATTTTTTTAGCTTCTATGACAATGGTCACTTTGTAGTGTTTGCACTGTATTATTATAAGAGTGCATGTTTTGTTTCCTTTATGTGTTTGTGTGATTTGGGATCACAGACACTTCACAATAAAAATCTTGTCCCCTAGTTTCGGTCTTGTTTATGGTTAAAAGTCCTGTGTTGTACAAAATATATTTTTTCTGGGTATAATTGGGGATTCAGCTTCACAATAAACTGCATCTGGGATTTCATTCATTTTGTACTGTTGTTGCCTCTATGTCTGCACCCATCACAATAAGGAAAGACTAAGAAAAGTTTTTTTAACAACATTTTTGTCTTTACATTTTTTTACATTTAAAAACTATCGAACGATTAAGTGGTTATCGGCCATTTTCACCAGCTTAGTTATCGGTATATACAAAATCCAATATAGGCCGATGTCTAGTACACTTGGGAGATAAGTTAGAGGAAAACCTGCTTTATTTGACAGTACATAGGGTGCTGGGCATAAATTCATAAGAATCACCATGTTAAGGTCAGAAGTTTATACCGAATATTACTCGCTTTTCTTGATAATCACCTGTAATTGGACAATTTCACTTGCGGGATAAATTAATCATGGCACATTTTTACAATTATATCAGTAACTGAGCGTTGTTGTTTTTTGTGGTGCTCTCACAGCATAAACACAAATGTTTCTGAGAGCAATTTTAATACAGGATGTTTCCCATTAATTCTTCCATTGAGATTTAATAAAATCCTTCATAAGATATCTAAGTACAAACCAACCAAATCTGAGGTAAATCATAACATTACAAACTTTGATTTTAAGTAAAAAAGTATTTGAAAATCGGACAAAAGGCATAGATACAAGACTTGAGGTCTTTAATATGGCACATTTTTACAATTATATCAGTAACTGAGCGTTGTTGTTTTTTGTGGTGCTCTCACAGCATAAACACAAATGTTACTGAGAGCAACTTTAATACAAGACGTTTGCAAAAATGAAACATTAAAAGCTGTCCTCGGCCATAAAAAGCATGCAATCATCTTAATATACTATACTGTATTTAAAAAACTTCACTAGTCTAATGATCAAGTTGATACTGTACACTGGCCCATTGGCAAGTGTATGGCAATACAGCACAGATGGTAAATTTATACTGACTGGGAATGAGTGTGGTCTCTCCTGGTGGGGCAGTTATGGTCACAGGGATGTTGACTCCAGTTGGGCCGGCTCTGGTGCTGTTCTTTAGATTATCTGTGTCTTCTGGCTTCTCTTCAGTAGGAGAATGGAAAGGGCTGGTGGCTACACTGTCTTCCCCCCTTTCTGTTGGTCTGCCCCTGTAATGAGAACAAAGCTATAGATCAGAATAAAACATATACAACAACAACACTTTGCGAAACGCATCTCAAAGTGGCCCTCCAAAGCAATATACTGTAATGCAGTACATGCACATCAAAACAACCATAAAATTGGAGCAAAAAGTGCCATTTCTGATCATAAACTCAACAGAAGTCCATCAGGATGGATACTTTGACCCCAATAAATATATGGACTCTCATACAGTACTACACTTAAAAATGTATGAATGTCAATGCATTAGATATACAAAATATTAAACCAAGTGGTGATTATTTCAAAGAAAGATAGCACAAGTACATTTTTCAAGCAAAATATTCTTCTATACAAATATACTTTTGCTAAGTTATAAATGATAAACGATAGTGTTTTATACGTTTGAACACTTTATGGTTATCAAACTTCATTATCCATGTCCATAGTTTATGCGATTAACTACACCTGTGGTTACTCTTTTAAGAGAAACCCTGTGTGAACCTGTGGGGAGCTTCATACTGTACATCCAATATAATGACCAGCTGGTAAAATCATTGCAAAAATAGCAAATTAAGTAAATTCTCTGAAAAGTTCCAACATCATTTATTTCAAGGTGGCACTTGGTTTGACATTTTGTTATTTATTGCAATGACATTGAAACATTTTTTTTTTTATGTGGCTTTAGTTGTCCGAGTGCTTTTTGAGGCCGCTGTACTGAACGTTCTGAGATCTCACCCGTGTCCTGAGGCTTTTGATCCCTCTCTCCCCCCATTCTCCCTGCAATCCTCTCCATCCAGCGTGGACTGGGCTTTACCACGTGGTCGATGTCTCCTCTTCTCTCCGTTCCCTTCCTCCCCTTCTCTGTGTCCTCGTACCCTGCTTTCCCCCCTGCCTCCGTTTCCAATTGTGCCATTGCCATTCCCACTGGCCTCTTTAGGTCTGCGACTATGATGGTGTCTGTGTTCTCCCTCCTCCAACCCCACACCCTCTTCCGGAGATCCAGTCATGTGCTGGTGGTGCCTATGACCTCCATCCTGGCTGACGGACCGCTCCAGACCCCCCTGGTGCTCTCTATTTCGGCTGTGGTGTCTGTGGTGCCACCCCTCCCCTGCATCTCCATTTTCACCTCGACATCGATGATGTTTCCGTGGGTGGGCAGAGGACAGTTGAATATCTGGGGTCTCCCCATCTCCATCACTCCTCCTCCCTTCTAGGGGTCTGGAGTTGTCTGTAGTGCCGTCTCGGTGCTCCACCACCAGCGGGCGGTCGTGGTGGGTTTTCATGTCAGGTCGCAGGTGCAGTGCAGAAGACATGCGCAGACGCTCTTCAGGCTCTAGTTCATTGTAAAGGGCCTCACTGCTGTTGCGCAGGTTGTGTCTGCGCAGTTGCGTGGTGCGCTGCTCCCATATGGACATCTTCTGCAGGGACCTCTGCTGCTCTTTACTGAGAGGGAGATGATAAAATTCATTTGAATTACACACAAATGCACTGTACTTACTGTGCACACTGTGTACTGTAGAGGAGGCACTCAAGATGTGCTATAAGTGTGTGCTAATGATCACAGCCACTAAAATCGTACAACAATATCCCGAGTCGTGTCACTATACCTTACAAAGCGACGACATGGAGTATAGTAGACATAACTCCTTAGAGACACATTCAGGGATGCACAGCACAAAAAACAACACACATGTTAAAGACAAACAGACACATTATAAGTACAAAAGTTTGGAGAACAGGGTAATTAGAGAGAGAAAAAGTGAGATAAAGACAAAACATAGACACACAGAGACAGACAAACATACTTGGTGATGGTCATTTCTATATAGCACACCATCAATGTGAGCTCATTGGTTTAAGTGGAACTTCAAAAGTATCAAAAGATGATGGTGGATTTCTGATTTATAAAAAAACATATTGGGTCTCATCCTATCTCTCTCATGCACACAAACACATACCACATACCCACACACTACCAAAACTGTTGATCCAAATGATCACTGAAGCTTGCAGACAGCACATCCAGACTGCTCTGTTTAGCTTGGCCTTCATTCATATTGAAAAAGATCCACTATCAAAAGGAGAAAATCAAAGCACGGGAGGCCTCTTGGAGGCTTCAAATCTATAATACATCTATCTGGATAGAAAGAGACATGTAAAGAAGGAATAACAAGCTCCATGTCTGCCCACAGATAGTTTGAAACTTCAAATCTAATGATTTTACGAAACTATATGTTTTTACTAATAGTACTGTAACCCTAGTCATGACAATGGGATTACAATAATGAGATTTCTGTCCTCACTTGGCATAGTGCAATTCTATAAAAACTGCTTTTTTCTCAAACTGTACACAATAAACTTCCATATTTAAGTATTATGATAGTAGTATCACACAAGACCCTATAGAGCACAACAAGTAAAATTCCCATTCATTTTCTCTATAGGGTGCAACAGTGATCGCTCACTTTTTCAGCCATCTTAGTTCCGGAATGGTTTTCCCATACATTTTTCCATAGGGATTTCATAATATCCTTCATAAGAGATTTAAGTGCAAACCAACGGTAAATCACAACATTACAAACTTTGATTTTATGTAAAAAAGTATTTGAAAATCTGACAAAAGGCAAAGATACGAGACTTTCCGTCTTTAATAAGGGAATGAACTACAATCCCATGAAACACTGTAAATGACACAATCGAATTAAAAACAATAGAAAAATAAAACGAATTATATAAATGTATTGCTTATAAGTATAGAAACAATACATTTTAAGTTTATTGCAAAATATAATAATATATACAAATATACAGTATATACATAATATATACAGAGACTTAGTAGCATCATTTACAATGCGTCATGGAAGTGCTGAGCTCGATTCGTGCACTTTATTTGTCGCAAATCTCTAATGTCTTCTTCAACAGAAACATACAGTATACCATTGATTAATAACCTCAGAGGTCATGGTAGATCTGTCTTTAAAGGTTTATAAGTTATCGTTAAAAATTAATTCACCTATGGAGAAAATGAAAAGGATTTTTATTTCCTGAACCAGAATGTTGAGTTCTATGGGGATACAGATTTTTGATGATAACGTATAAATCTTTCAAGAAAGACCTACCATGAGCTCTGAAGTCATAAATCGATGTACAGAAGCCACAAGTCAATGTGATTTCAACTACTTGTTAATCATGTTTCAGAATCGAGTTTCATTCACTCATAAAAGACATTAAGTACACAGTTTTGCACCTTTTTCTTTCTTACGATTGTCATATACTGTACCTTTTTGCTTCTAATCAAAGGTTGCAATGTTGTGACTAACTTCAGAACTGCTTGGTTTCTTTTTTAAAGAACTTTTCTAAAAATCCCTCTAGACAGAATAAATGGAAAAAATACTTCAGGAACCAAGACCAGAGAAAGGGTTGCACTGTTGCACTCTCATAATCTCTAAACGTTGCCTTCTTTCAGTTTTAGTAATTCTAACTTTGGTAGTCTTTTTTTCTTTTCTTTTAAAAGCACTAATAGCAAAAATGAGGTCTGAAAAAGTTAATCACCATCCATACAACCACCCGCGTTTAGAAATGCATGGTAATAAGTTAGAGGTGCTGGTAATGGCCAAAATGCCAGTATTTATTAAGTGGATTCTTTATGAAACTATTTGTTTACCATTGAAATTCCAAAATTGATGCTGCAATTCACTCCCAAATAGATTAGATTACGAACAAAAAGACAGAGAGGGAAAACAAGGAGATGGTTAGGGGAGAGGAGAGGAGAGTAGAGTAGAGGAGAGGAGAGGAGAGGAGAGGAGGAGAATATTGTAAGTGAGAGCAGAACTCACGGTGAGTGAACGCTGCAGACTGAAGACCTGCGAGAGATTTCATCTCGATTTTGCTTTACAAAACTGCACATGCGAAACAAAAACAAAACAAAAAGAATGAGACACAAACGCAAATGAAAAAGGTGCAGAGGAAGCAGGTGGCAGTCAGGGTGATGTCACTCTGTCTGTCCACCTGTCCCCTATGTGTTTCAATACAAGACACAAACATTGGTAACACTTTAGTAAAGGAGACTGTAAACACTGTACAGACTGTGGCCATGGAGAATGTTTTGATTATAACTAAAAAATTGACATTACAGACATATATTACAGTTTACATTTCTGGCCCTTTACTTCGGTGTCACCAAAACTTACAGTATAAAAGATACAAGCTAACAATAAATGTGTTGAAAACGAAAAAAACAATAACCAGACTATTTTACTCAACACTTTTGTAAACAATGCATTGTGATTTCATGTGATCAAATGAAATGTACAGAACTTGAATCTAAAGGCATATTTGAATATGTTTTGAATATGGGACAACATGCTACAATATACTTAATTTTATTTTTAATAAATAAAAACATCCAGTACAATTTGTAAAGGTAATTTGCTCTGTGCTCAGACAAGAAGAAATGGTTACACGCATATGAAAACAAATAACAATGTACCGTGAAACAACAATGCAAATGAAAGTGGCACAACCAGAAAGATTTCTAAAAAAGATTATGAATTCACTGAACTGATAAATAACATGCTTAATAATAAAACGCATATTTCAATATGTCATTACCTACAGTAGCAGATGCTTTCTCATTAAAGTGGAATGTATAACTACATGTAAAACATGTAATGTAATAACTATCTCTGCAGGCAGCATGAGACAATCAGAATAGAGATGCCTAGAAGTGCCAGAAAAATATATAAAGCAGCCATGCCATCAAATCTTACCTTAAAGCAAAAAAGTTATGAAGAACAGACTACACAGAGCAGGTTTAGAGGAAAGCCAGGGTCACACAACAACTCACATTGACTGGACAAACAATAAAGCAATCAAAAAGACAAAATGAAACAATTCCCTTCAATGTACAAAATAGGAAAGGAGGATTGGATCCTATAGCTCAAGGTTGGATAAGTTCTGAAAAGATTCGAGAACATGACCAAACACTGAGAGGTAGAAAGACAGAGCAAAAGGACAGAGGGAGCAGCATGTATGACTTCAAAACTTACGCTGCTATAGAGATGTTGGCTGCAGACATGGGGCTGACCTCCTTTACCTCCATTGCCTTCTGAAGAGCCATGCTCTTCTTCGCTGCCTCCTCCTGCTGTTCTTCATCCTGAACACGTGGGCATCGCATAAAGTTCAAAAGCCAATGAGAAATAGGATTGAAAAATACAAAGGCAAGGTACTTCCTGTTCAGGGTGACTTGTGCCGATGCAGATGTAATATATTGTCATAAATCTAAAGAAGAATCATTCTAAAAGTATCAAGCTTCATAAGTTCAACAACACCTGGTGACTCTCACCAAAGCAGGTGGCATGAAAATCTAGGGAGCTTTATTAAGGTTAGGACCATTGAGATTACCTTTGTCAGCTCCTGTGCATTGGCAAGGTTATCCACAGCAATGGCCAAGAATACATTGAGAAGTGTGTCTGGTTATTGTCAGGTTAGAGAAGTGTCTGTTTTACGCACGCATTCACCTACAGCAAGTGCAAACACTCCCACCCATGTCCTCTTGCGCTTTGCACTGGCAAACTGTGCTTAGAATTAGCACTCTCATGAAAAATGGATAAGACGCTACGCACGGTGGTTGTGCATAGCGCTGCGCATAGTGCGACCACGAAAATAGAGCCCTATATCTTTCTATTTTTCAATTATCAGTATAAGTTTGGGAGTTTACAAATATTTATTGTACTATATTTTCTCTGTTAAATGAATAACTTCAAGCTTTTCCATTCCTGTATTGAAAATCCTAACAACTGTAGGGAAGGATACAGTTTCCAAAAAGTGTAAGAACAATGAAGTAGACAGAGGAGAACATTCCACTTCGAACGCCACCCTGAGACTCGATCCCATGATACATCACTGCATTCCAATCCTCTCCTGTCAAAATCTTCAAGATGAATAAATAAGTCAGGTACATGAAACAAAACCAGAATATAACACTCTTTACACATATACAGTTACGTTTTAAAGTTTCTTGAGACAAAATCAAAATCAAGTGTACCTGGAAGACTGTCATTATGGCTGCAGGGAAGCTGTCAAAGTTTGTTGTGGGTGTTTCATCTTCAAAATTAAACCTAGTTGGAAAGAGAAAGCTTGATCACACCTGAGATGTAAACTAGTTGTTTTGATGTCAGTTTTGGTTTTCACCAGAACCAGGGCTTTCAAAACAAAAATTACTGAGTAAAATGGGATCAAAGTTCTGCTTTATCACCATTTTTACCCTTGTGCTAAACACTTAACATCAGCAATTTGTGGATATGGATGTTTAGGTTGAAAAGCATGAATCAGAAAGAAGGAAACAGGCTGCAATACAGACAATATTTACTGAAACGAGATTTAATTTATTTTTTTTTTATATCTCTTTCTTGCTTGTTTCTTTCTATAACCAGAGCAAGCACATCATGATGCAAGAATAAAATGATTTTCCAAACCCTAAAATTGTCTCCATAGGAAATGTAATGTTCTTTCAAAGTCTTTGTGACAACCATCTCCAAAGCTTTTTAATATCTTCATGGCAAACAGCAGAACGGGAGGATTGGTTTCTTACAATCTATTTATTTCATTCTACTTTTCTTCCTCTTTCTGGCATTTTATTTTTAGACTTTATCTCTCTTTCTCTCATTCCTTCTATCTATTACTCTCTCCAGATCCCCTTTCAGAGTCCAGCCTTTAAGGGAAACACAAGAACTCAACGGTGAGTCATCCATTCATAAAAGAGAATCATAGCGCAAGCTTGCTTTCACCACTGGATTATTGTGGAAGGTATGTAACACTCAGACCTAGCTTGTTGTGTGATGTGCGTACTGTATAGGCTTTTCACTGTAAACAAATAAAGGTTTCCAATGAATGCTGAAAAAAGATCCCTTATTTCATACTTGCACAAAAAAGACACTGTTCACACATGTATTTTACTAACCCTGCTTATAAAAATGTACTTAACATTAAATTAGCACAAAACTGTGAGCACAAAATAGGCCCTTTCCCCTGCAGGAACTAAAGCCCATTTTAGGTACTTTTCTCTGGAACTAGTACTTTTTGTCATTTTCACAAATGAGGAAATAAAGTTCCTCTTAGCCGTTAAGAGGGACTTTAGACTGACTTTTTCGCTCCTACTACAGGGCAGGTACTTCTACTTAGAGGACTGCAGAAATTTTCCAATTCCCTTCACAGAAATAACATAAAACCAACAAAGCATCCAAAGAGTATCACCAGTTTCACATATGTGTGTGAGGGGTGAGCAGAGCTGCTGCGTGACTTCAAAAGGAGACACTTTGTGTTTTCATCGCATCTTTACTTGTGTGATTATACAGAAAATAAAGTGATTTCTGGTTTACTACATTGTTATTATTTTCTGGGATAATGGACATAAATAATAAGATGTTTATCGAGAGTGGGTAAATGAAATCTATTATAAACTAAACCCTCAAGTCTAATTTACATGAGGACAGTGTTGCGTGCGCAAAACTCGCGGTGAGTTTAACAACACTCAACACGTGGTCATCAAGTGATCCGTGGTCCAGTTCCGGACAGGAACGCGCATGTTTAAGCTTGTCTGGGGCATAGTTCTGAAACATGAAGCAGCAAATTTTAGGTGAGCAAATTTTTTCACATCTTATTCAATCAAATGTATTAATGCAAATTCCTTAGCTGCTGGGTGCAGTTAAAAATATAGACTTAAAAAAATGTCAAACCTGTTACAGAAGTGATGTCAGCTCATATGCACAACCTTTTTCACAAAAGGTAAATCGATGATGAAAACTAAACCTTCAAAGAAAATACACAGGATAATTTACTTTTTATTCTCCATTCTTTTCTGTAGTGTTCTGTAGTTCATCGTGTGAAGTGTCACTGAACCTGCCTATGCATAAATCCTGTTTTAGTGTTTAGTTCTGTACAGAGGTGTGTCAGCATTCACAATCCTGAACATCATCAAATCAGTTTGTTTACCGTTTCTAATGATTATTATCTGCACAAGTATCTGGCTCTTGTGTGCAAATTCATCATATAAGCAGGACAAGGAAAGGCTGTCCCCTCATTGAATGGAAGGACAACAAAGAAAAAAGGAAAAACAGACATTGCTCTTTTTTCAGTTTTACATTTATTTTGTGTAAAAAGACAGTTCTACATTAGATTAGATGCAATTGTTCTCTTACATGGGTTGATATTGTCAAAGATACAGACTTTAGCTGATCTAAATGTTCTTCCTCAGTTTTCATAAACAATGACCCTACATTGTTAAAAATTATCATTATGTTTTTATTTTCAAAGTAAATTTAATCAAAACCTATTTGTTAGTTGAGGGTGTGATGTCATGTTTGTTCTTCAGCCAGATATTAAGAAGGAATTTATGGCCAGGCCTTAAAAATGTTAATTAAATACCTCTTTTAATGCAATTTCATACTAGTTTAATGTAAATATACGTATATTATTAACAGTTTTGTTTTTCATGTTTACCTGTTAGTTGCAATAAAAGAAATACGGAAAAAAGGTAGTTGAAGAGCCCATTGAAGATTTCGATTCTTTCAAAAACACTATTGTTTAAGGCATTAACTGATTAGGCATCAAGGCAGCTACTCATGTTTTCAAATACAGCCACAGTTTGTGTAAAACAGCCGTAACATAAGTGTAGCTCCGATCCTGGCATACTCCATCGGTGTTGTTGATTTTGTTGTTGTTGTTGATATTAAACTGCACATGCAAACAACATCAGGAGAAAAGTGGTTGACACTAGATGACGTCACTGTGGGGGTTATTCGCTCTTATTATTGGGGCTTATTGACTCCTGCCAAATAAGTTGTTGCTCATCTGTGCAGGGTTAATGAGTTTCATTCTTTTAACTGGATGTATTAAGACCCAGTTCATAACTAACTGCTGGCTGCATAGTATTGGCTCTGTGGAGCACAATGCCACAAGACCGTAGTGTGATGAGAGAGAGAGAGAGAGAGAGAGAGAGAGATGGGATGACTAAAGCTTTAATTCATCAAGCTTGTTGTCAGTGTGGTGCCCTTCGTTAAAGCAAGCAGACACACTGAATAATCAGCTCAGTAATTCTCAGAGCGTAGAGATCTAAATCCCTGTTGGCATGCCTTATCACTCGTTCTGCTCACTAGATTTGGCACATGGGCAGAGGGATTACAAAAGAAAGGATGGATGGATGGATGGATGGATGGAAATTCTGACAGAATATGCATTTGTGTCATTTAAGTGATGTGTGATGGCTCCAGAGGCAGACTAAAAATAAGCAGGTAAATAGAAGCTTATTGTCATGGTTTCATATGAAAAAGATTGAGAAAATAAAAACCTATTATAACTGCCAACAAGGGCAACCCGGAACCTAGGAGTGGTGGTGGATGACCAGCTTAATTTCAGTGCCAACATGTCATCAACAGCACAGTCTTGCATGTTCGTGCTTTACAACATCAGGAAAATCAGATATTTCCTGTCTGAATATGCTACACAGCTCCTGGTCCAAGTTCTGGTAATTTCAAGACTGGACTAGTGTAATGCCCCAATGGCAAGCCTCCCAGCTAGCATTGATAAAGCCACTGCAGATGGTCCAGAATGCTGCAGCATGTCTGGTCTTCAATCAGCCAAAGAAAACTCACATCACCCCACTCTTGATTTCACTCCACTGGCTACATTCAGCTGCCCGCATCAAATTCAATGCTTTGACCCTGGGCTTCAGGACAGCCAATGGAACAGCCCCCTCTTACTCTCTGTGGTCAATGAACAAGCGGTGACTGATGGTCCCGTCACAAAGAGGCACAAAGTCTATTTCACAATCATTCACTTTCTCTGTTCCTCTGTGGTGGAATGAGCTTCCAACCTCCACACGATCTGTTGATAACATCTCAGCATTCAAGAACCAGCTGAAAACACATCTGTTCCAAGAGCACTTAACCAATCCACACTAAATACACTTACTATTTCACAATTAAATCTGTGCTAGCATCTATACTTCTCCAGCAACTTTGAGAACGTGGCAGTGTGATACTGAAGATATTGTTGACTTTTGTATGACAAATTGCTTGTTATGTTCCTCATTTGTACAGTAAAGAACACGTTTTAGAACACGCCATGTCATCCGCCAGATGCGTCTGGTGTGCGACCCCCTTAAGTTCCTTCTGATAAAAGTGTCTGCTAAATGACTAAATGTAAATGTAAAATGTGAACAAATCCAAATGAAACAACTGTTTTCATAGCCTGTCCAATCAACATCCAGGAAGGCTTAAGAAAATTTGAATCTCTCTGGAGCTTCTCTGCTCAATAACAGCTCAGATTTAAGACTGACAATCAAAATGTGTCATCAAAATTGCAATTGACAGCAGGATACTTTTTACAAGCCCATTATATAAATGAGACTGTGCAGTTTAACTGATGATTCAACTTGACAGATTTTGTTCATATAAAAAAAATCATATAAAGTGTCCCTACCCTCAGCAGATGTTGCCTTAGACTGATCTCAGTCTGGAAAGACATATGCTGTAAGGCATTAAATTAACTAAAAAACAACACTGACTTAGAACTGCAGTGAATTTAGCATCTGCTCCAGCCTGACACACATTCATTGAATGTAGTCTATGAATCATGAGTGATTTAATGGGCTTAGATCAAAGTCATTTCAGAGTTCACTTACTGGCCCCCGAAGAGCTGCATGCCCAACAGGGCGAACACCACGATGAAGAGGAAGAGGAGGAAAAGCAAGCTGATAATGGACTTCATGGAGTTCAACAGAGAAACCACAAGATTCCTCAGAGAGTTCCAATATCTGTAGTAAAAGAAAAGGGGCGACAGTGGATGACAATAAATGACAGTGTGAAATTAAAAAGACATCTAACAGTCTGATCATCTGGTCATTCTGTTTGTGAACCAATGTTAAACTTCTAATCCCAAGGAGGAGACACATGATTACAGTGACTGAGAAATGCTGATACACAATGGGGGAATATGCACTCTTTCATTTACTATCATGAAAAAAACAAAAGAATAATTAAATTACCATATTAATATATTACTTTGAAGGCATCTTCAAAGCAGAAAGTACACAGAGTATGCATTTGTGTTCATCTACTTACTTGGTTACTTTAAAGATTCGGAGCAGACGAAGGGCTCTCAGAACACTGATCCCAAAAGACGCACCAGGCTGGATTGTTGCCCACACCACCTCAAATATACTCCCCACAATTACCTGAGAGTATAAATCAAGACTATCTCAGTTATATGTGTTTATTTTAAGTAGCCTCTCATTTAAATGAGCAGTTGGCCATTATAAAATTAGAGGTCGATTGATATTGGATTTTGCCGATAGGATAACTATGGTGGTGGAAAAGGACTATAACTGATTAATCAGCCAATTAAAAAAAAAAGATTAAAAAAAAAATTTCTTAGTCTTTCCTTACTGTGATGGGCACAAACATAGAGTCAAGAAGAGTCCGAAATGAATGAAGATGCAGTTTAGTGTGCAAACAAAATACCAATATAACCATAAGAAATGTGTAAGTTGTGTCTTTTTTTATAACATCTTGTATAAATAATTGTGTATTAGTCCATAAACTGTGATGATGAAGGAGACTTGGCTTCCTAACAATGCTCTACATGTATATATAATTCACCAAATTCAGCTTTTTTGATGAAGATGAAGGGTTTTGAATATATATTTCACCAGCTTTTTTTTACTAGTTTTTTATTATTATTATTATTATTTACAAGATATAAAGTTGGAGACATATCAGCTGACGGGGCATGCTTCCATATACAGTAGTTGTATTTTTCTTTGCATGCCCTCACTTTAATTTAGAACACTTGATTATCTAATCAAAAGATGCATTCAAGTGAGGATATAAATACAGATGAATATTGTAAATGATGATAGATATAGATAGAGCAAATTCCCAGGAGAAGTCAGTGGTTGTTTATATTTCACCTCCAGAGGCTGTGGTTGTACTCTAGAACCCTCCAGAGCTGTCCACGGGGAAATCTATTTACAAACTATTGTTAATTTTTGCAGATAAGCGATTCCAAATGAAGCTATCGATGCTGATTAATCAGCCAAAAACAATTAATCAGAACTTAACCTCTACTTAAAAGAATTTAATACTTTTACAAAAAAAGGACACTTGAAATGAAGTAAACTGGCTAAACCATAATCCCTGAATAACCCTTTAGCTAGCAGTAGCTGATAATGACTGGACCTGTCCTCGCAGGTCCATCTGAATTATAAGCACAGTGACTCACCCCAAAGTCAAAACAGTTGAATGAGGAGTGAAAGTAGTTCCTGGGCCCGAGGCCATACATCTTCAGAGTCATCTCTGTCAGAAACATACCCAGGAACACAAACTCTGCTAGGTCTAATAGCCAGTAGAAATAAAAGAAGAGATTAGGTTATCCATCAACACCCAAGCTTTTCCCACACAAGCCTTACAAAACTAATGCTTAGGAAACCATAGGCTCCAGTGTGCAGCTTTGGAGTTGGTATTTGCTGCTAGACAGAAAACAACCCTTCTTACACAGGGCTTTGGTGAGCCATTCTGGCTGGTCATATTGGACAATGGCCACACACAGCGTGTTCAGTCCCACCAAACACAGAACAATCCAGTAGAAACTCTGTGCCTTCACCATCCGCCGAATGAAAAAGCGTGCCCTCTTTTCTTTACGACGGAAGTACGAGGAGCTATCGTTCTTACTGCTCTTCAGGCTAGCTCTGGCAAAGGGTGATCCAGGGGGTGCTAGAGAGATGAAAAAATAAATTTAGGACATTGGGGAGTAAAGTCTCCAAAAGTCTCATTTAAACTCTTGTCTCAGAGCTGCTACCTTCACCTATAACCAGGCCCACATAGAATCTGTGCCCACAGAACACTGCAAAACATTCCACAGATTTCCACAGAATTGGAACGCCTGTTATTCAAAAAGTTCTTCACATTTCCTGACACTTCACTGATTGTTTATTAAATATTTTGGCTAATATGATTATGCTTTCAGTTACTAATAAGAGTCGCAGCTCCATTAAAACACATTTTACGATATTTAAATCTGTTTTACAGAATTAAGCAGATTTTAACCATGTAACAGGGATGACTCTTGCCCTAAAACATATCAGATTACTGGTGTTGTTTTTAGTTTTCTTCATTATGATATTTGTAATTTAGCAGTAATCATCTCATGAAGGCACGCCATCAATTAAAAAGCACATGTATTTTGCCACCTTTTCTCCACTGATCAGGTATCAATAAGCTGGGCAGAGACAGACGAGTGTTTAAGAATATAAATTATTCTATCGGCCTCATAAATCTAAATATGAAGAGAGCATCTACTCAAGCATTAATGATTTTAAGTATTCATCAAGGCAGAATTAACACACAGCTGTTTCCCCTGATAAGTTCCCTGATCCTTTGCTTCCCCTTCTCGTTTTCACACACTTCAGCAAATGGGCACATTCACGCTAATCTGAGACACTTGACACACATATTTCAAGAGTCTCTGTGGAGGCTTTCAGTTCACTATTTACCACAGTCAGCAATATGATTCCTTTTTTTTTTTTTGCTGATAGCTTGTGACTATATGGTTCAATAAAAATTCTGTTAGAAAATGCTGTTTCATGCAGAGTATGGTGAAAAGTATATTTCTGTTTGATGAAAATCGAAAAAGTAATATTAACCATCCATAGTTGTCAAATGTTGATCGATCAGTTTGTGTTAGGGGCCAGGTCAAAGGTCAAATCTTACCAACAGAGGAGATGTCTGTGAAATGTTCCTCTCCCTCCTCAGCACTGATAAGGTCGTTTCTACCCTTTCTGGTCTTTGCTCTTTTCAGGACTGAACATGTAAATGTATAATCACACACACACACAAATCACACAATGTTCAGAGAAACAAAGTTTATGATAAAACTGAATATTGTATGTGTCAGTAGTGAGATCACACCATTAGCACATGCTATATATTTGGTAGTGGGATTGCATGTTGGTGGGAACTGAAAATTGATGTGAGATTACGGGATGAAGAAAAACAAATGGGTGCAATCTATTTGTGTAGTCTCAAAACAATCAACCATTTAAGGGCAAAACAATACGGCATATAACATCTTCATGAAATAAAACAAGAACTCAATTTTTACAACCCTGTGATGGTTTTCATAATAAACTCAAATAAGGAGCAATTGGTTGCTGTGCAATCAATCTTTACATTAAATCTATTTGAGGCCATCTCATAACATAAGCAGTATAGTCTACATCTATGAATCTCTGGCTACAGTAAGTGATGTGTTCATACTACAAGACTGATCTTACTGTGACTCATCAGTTAAGTGCAATTATAGGAAGCAGAGTAACAATACACAAGTGTGACTGCACACCAAGCCTGGGTTTTCCTTTCCACCCCCATCCCACATTCCCTTTTATCTCTTTATTTCTCTCCCCAACTCCACTTATTACAGCTTGAGAAGGAATTGCTGGTAACCTCAGTTTAATCACCTGCCCTGAGCCAGATAGTGGAGATATATATATAACACAATTAAAGACATTCTGTTATAACATGAGATATGAACAATTTCTGCTTCACCAAATTTAACTTTCTTGTAACCATGTCATCTTAAATCACAGCAAGTTAGCAGGCCTTTAAATGGCATAAAACAAGTGATAGATTTTTTTGTCTGTTAGGACACTACGCTTTAAAAGTTGCATAAAAGGCAGCTAAAATGAGTGCAGCCATTCTCTTGTGTAGTATTTGTGAGTGCAACTACTCTAATCCAGTTATCCCAGTTGTCTTAATCCCTACAATTACTTCTGGATTCTACAACAGCCCTAATTGAGAGATATTACAGGCCTTGATAAGAAAGAGACATTGGGGAAAGAGTGAGAATGCAAGCAAGAGAGAGAGAGAAAATAGTTGGCAATAAGGAAAAACAGAAGAACAAATAGAGGTGAACAGGTGATAGAAAAAAGTGGGAATTTAAGAAAAGCACAAATTATGTCAATTTCACAATGGAGCAAAAAAGCAGGAGCTCCCTTTTAGAAACTCCAACAAACTTCACAAAGTACCTTTGACTAATAGCTACACTAAACAGCAGAACTGAACATAGACAATGACGGACAGCTTGGGAATTGTTAAAGACTTCATGAAATTGCTTGACAACTGCAGTTCCCTATCTGTCACTCACTCGACGTTGTGTCGATGTAGTGACACTAGGGGTCACTCTTGGGAGCCCGAGACACCTCTGGTCTTTGATAAAAGGCCAATGAAAATTGGCGAGTGGTATTTGCATGCCACTCCCCCGGACATACGGGTATAAAAGGAGCTGGTATGCAACCACTCATTCAGATTTTCTCTTCAAGCCGAACGGTCATGCTCATTGAGCTGAATACTACTGTTCATTCACCTCTGCTGGATCTGACGGCGCATTTCAGCGGCTTCTCCCTCCTCTGCACTGGTGCACTGCAGAGAACACCCTGGGCGCTTCGGCAGAAAAACTAGAGAGTATATTTTCTGAAAGAGCTTTTTCCCTCTAAAAGAGTATATATTTCTCTAAAAGAGCACACACACGGAATGTAAAGACGCGTCTTTTTAAAGATGCCTTTCCGATTGTGTGTTATTCCTGGTTACGGTCGTTATCTCTCAACTTCGGATGGTCATGATCGCTGTCTTTCGTGTCTGGGCGCAACCCACAAGGAGGCAGCGTTTGTGGATGGTTCATGTTCTCACTACGAGAACATGACCATGGCAACGTTGCGGTCGCGGCTTGCTTTCTTAAGAAAGCAAGCCACCCCAGCGGCTCCCCGCCTCGGTCCTTCTACCTACGGGTATGAGGCCAGCGCGGCTAGCACTGGGGGCGATTTGGGGACCCCAATGGGATCGTCTCCGCCGGGTATCCCCCCGCGGACCTCCCATTCCCCAGTACGCTTGTCTGCCCCAATCGGGCTCCCGGATGAGTTCGCCCGTTCAAACAGAAAACAGCGGTTCCACTGAAACTTTTTCAGAGGCTCCTGGGGCATATGGCTTCCTCTGCGGTGGCCACCCCACTCGGGTTGATGCATATGAGGCTGCTTCAGCACTGGCTCCAGACTCGAGGCCTGAGATGGGCATGGCGCCATGGGACACATCACGTGGCCATCACGCCGGTATGTCACCGTCTTTTCAGCCCTTGGACTGACCTCTCATTTCTACGAGCAGATGTTCCTTTAGAACTGGTCTACAGGCACGTCATGGTCACGACAGATCGAGCTGGGGTGCTGTTTGCAATGGGCACGCAGCCGCCGGCCTCTGGACGGGCCCGTGACTGCATTGGCACATCAACTGCCTCGAGTTGTTGACAATTCTGCTCACCCTGCGGAGGTTCCGGCCGTTGATCCAGGGCAAGCACATGTTAGTTCGGACAGACAGCATGGCAACGGTAGCATATGTCAACTGCCAAGGCGGTCTGCGCTCTCGTTGTATGTCACAACTCACCCGCCGTCTCCTCCTCTGGAATCAGCAGCACTTCAAGTCGCTGTGAGCCACTCACATCCCGGGCAACCTCAACACTACAGCGGACGCGCTGTCACGGCAGTTTACCCTCAGGGGAGAGTGGAGACTCCACCCTCAGGTGGTCCAGCTGATTTGGAGTCAATTCGGACGGGCACAGGTGGACCTGTTGGCCTCCCAAGAATCCTCCCATTACCCGCTCTGGTACGCCCTCACCGAGGCTCCCCTCGGCATAGATGCGCTGGCACACAGCTGGCCCCCTGGCCTACGCAAATGTGCATTTCCCCCAGTGAGCCTACTTGCACAGACCCTGTGCAAGGTCAGGGAGGACGAGGAGCAGGTCGTCCTGGTAGCACCCTACTGGCCCACCCAGACATAGTTCTCGGACCCCACGCTCCTCGCGACAGCTCCCCCCTGGCGAATTCCCCTGAGGAAGGACCTTCTTTCTCAGGGACGGGGCACCCTCTGGCACCCGTGCCCAGACCTCTGGAATCTACATGTCTAGCCCCTGGATGGGACGCGGAAGACCTAAGCGGTCCACCACCCGCGGTGGTAGACATGATCACTCAGGCTAGGGCCCCCTCTATGAGGCGCCTGTATGCCTTTAAGTGGCGTCTGTTCGCTAAGTGGTGTTCTTCCCGACGCGAAGACTCCCAGAGATGTGCAGTCGGATCAGTGCTTTCCTTCCTGCAGGAGAGGCTGGAGGTGTACGTTGCCGCCATAGCAGCACACCATGACTCAGTCGATGGTAAGTCCTAAGGGAAACATCAGGTCCCTAAGAGGCGCCAGGAGGCTGAATCCCTCCAGACCGCACCTCGTTCCCTTATGGGACCTCTCTGTAGTTCTTCAGGGTCTAGAGAGAGCCCCCTTTGAGCCTTTGCAGTCAGCCGAGCTTAAGGCACTCTCCTTCAAGACTGCCCTCCTGACTGCACTCACTTCCATCAAGAGGGTAGGTGACCTGCAAGTGTTCTCTGTCAGCGAAACGTGCCTAGAGTTCGGTCCAGGTTACTCTCACGTGATCCTGAGACCCCGACCAGGCTATGTGCCCAAGGTTCCCACCACCCCTTTTAGGGACCAGGTGGTGAACCTGCAAGCACTGCCCCATGAGGAGGCAGACCCAGCCCTGTTGTTGCTGTGTCCGGTGCATGCTTTACGCATCTATTTGGATCGCACGCAGAGCTTTAGAATCTCTGAGCAGCTCTTTGTCTGCTTTGGTGCACAGCAGAAAGGAAGTGCTGTCTCCAAGCAGAGGATTGCCCACTGGCTCATTGATGCCATAACTATGGCATATCTCGCCCAAGACATGCCGCCCCCGGTAGGGCTACGAGCCCATTATACCAGAGGTGTAGCGGCTTCCTGGGCCCTGGCCAGAGGTGCCTCTCTAACAGACATTTGCAGAGCAGCGGGCTGGGCAACACCCAACACCTTTGCAAGGTTCTACAACCTCCAGGTGGAACCGGTTTCATCCCAGGTAGTGGCATGCAACACAAGCGGATAAGCCCGGGATAGCTGGCCAGGTGTATCGCTTGCACATAGCACCTTCCACCTCTCTTGGAGCTGAAGATGTGCACCATTAATTCCCAGTAGTGTTCACAAACTTTGTTCACTGGTTGACTTCCTCCGAGCCCTGTGGCAGTCGAGTTTTCGGAGAGACTCGCTGCCGGCCCAGTACAAGTGCTAACTAAGAGTCCTGTTCTGGGGTAAGTGCTCTGCATGTGGTGGTTCCCTGTAAGGCTAACCCCATGCGATATATATCTTCCGCTAGTTCATTTCCCTGTTGGCAAACTGCGTCTTCCTATGGCAGAGCCCCTCTGCCCCAGTCTCCATGTTTGTAGTAACTCCTCCCCCGTTGGGTAGGATCTACCTTGAAGACTCTCCACATGGTTGGAAAGACCATGTGACATATTCTTCCACTTAAATATCCCCCCCCCCCTTTGGGCGAGGTGTGGTCTCCGCGGTGTCTTCCCCTTGGGAGGGACACCCCCCGACTAGACCTGGCGGCCCAGTCGGATAATCCCCCTTCTTTTTTAGGGAGTGGAAAAAGAGAAGGGGAAAAAGGCCACGACTGGGTTAAGCCTGTCTCTATCTTTTGGGTAGTTGACTTGTCCCTAAAGGGCTGTTCGACACTCATGACTATGTTGGGGGAGGTTACGTGTCGACCTGGTATGCTGGCTATGAGGCACACAGTAGTCTGCCCACCACACACCACCAGTTCACGTAACACAGTTCAGCCAATTGTGGCGTTTCTTATAGGGACCCCTAGTGTCACGACATCGACACAACGTCGAGTGAGTGACAGATAGGGAACGTCATGTTTACTTGTGTAACCTCCGTTCCCTGATGGAGGGAACGAGACGTTGTGTCCCTCCAGCCACAATGCTGAACTACCTGCTGAAATGGCCGGACCTTATATCGGCTCCTCAGCATAAAACCTGAATGAGTGGTTGCATACCAGCTCCTTTTATACCCGTATGTCCGGGGGAGTGGCATGCAAATACCACTCGCCAATTTTCATTGGCCTTTTATCAAAGACCAGAGGTGTCTTGTGCTCCCAAGAGTGACCCCTAGTGTCACTACATCGACACAACGTCTCATTCCCTCCATCAGGGAATGGAGGTTATACAAGTAACCATGATGTTTCTTTGCTGTGTTGACACACATTTCCTACTGAAACAGGAAGTTGGGGTGGGACATATCAAAGCCAATAGCCTTTAGTTTGTTTCATAGCCATAAACAATTGCTACTTGCTATTGCTAGTCAGGTGGCAAGTGGTAGGAGGGGACATTCATACTCTAGAGAGCATTTTATTGGACACATTTCTTTTTAAACTTTTTACTCCTTTTAGGAGTACACTAGCATATATATGGCCTCAAGCTAACACACATGGACTGAAAGCCACACAACTTGCATTTATGGAAAAAAAAATAATTCATTTGTACAACATAAGTGTTCAATTCACCTATCCAGCAACTGTGCCCAGGTGAAAAGATCAAACTTCAAACACAACTGAACCCATCCAAAAGCCATCTTTGCCCCTTTACTGTCCAAAATTATGGTCACATATGAGGGCTCATGAAATGAGTGGTCATACCTTCCACTGGCCTGGTTTATCATAGAATATACTATGGTAAACCAGTCCTATGGACCCTTGCCCTCTTTTCACCTGGGTTGTTCTGTTTCCTCTTGTACCACGCACCATCCAGAGGGGATTTCTCCTCCGCATTCTGGTCCTCCTCTGCCAGCAACACCTCCTCTGTAACAAACAAATATCAAAGAGTATCAGTAAAACATTCAAACATTGCAATCAACCAAATCATACCAAGTTTAAAACAAATTATGCATTTTCAGTTGTTCTAAAAATAGTTATATTTTCTAAACCCAGTATGTGAAATGAACATTAGTGAAAGCTGCAATACGGAAGAATTTTTTGTTAAAATGAGCAAAATGCCATTATTGATTGAGTACATAAAAATTAAAAAAACAGTGTTCAAAACAATGTACTTACCTTAAACCATTTCACTATGGTAAACCTATAAAAATAATTTGTATTTTGAGCTCTCGGGTCGGAATTGTCACGAAATCACAGGCTTATGTCATTCATCCTTATGTCATTACGTCATGTCCGTAAACACAGAAAAGAAGTATGTGCTCTCACGTGTTCCAGCTGGGGAAACTACACTGTTCAGTTCAGTCAGTCACAGTTACACAGTTCAGGACAGCATTGCTGCAGTCTGGATGAATGTTTATTTATGTTTGGCAAAGTTCTTTACTTGCTATAATGCTTGGATATGTTGTCTGGTATGGTTGTTGAAGCTGATATTGCTTGTCATGCTCGAATGAATCGAACATTACTCGTGTGTTAACCAATCGCGATGTATATACACTGTCGAGTGAAGATACTATAACATGTTTACTAATATTCATGACTTCTGACTAACAAACATTAATAGTAGATAAAACACTTGAATGATCATACAGTATTAAAATATACTGGTAACTGGTGGTGGTTTGTTATCAATGTATAAGCCCTTTGAGTGTAGTGTAAGAAAAGCACTACAAGTGTAAAATTCATTCAAAATATGTAAATACGAGTGTTGTTTATCTTTATCAAAGCAAGTAATATTTTGGTTTTAAATGTTTAATAGAATAACATAATATCAACATGTAAATAGCACGTTATGACTTCGGTTCTGAATATCTCCCAGACATTATTACACACAAGGGATATCCAGGTAAGCTCAAACCATGAGATTAATCCACGCAGGAGAGCAGTGCCAAAACACAACTCACATAAAGTGCTGTTCGGCAAATTGCTTGCAATTGTAAGTTTCAACCACAGATGTCGCTAGAGAGCACACAGTTCCGTAGTGCATCTTTAAGGAACAAGTGTTGAATAGAATCTACAAGATATTGTAAAAGTGACATGCAAAGAAGGATGTTTGGACTAACCCGCCTTGCAGATCCACTCCAGGTAGCCAGTGAGCTCTCTCTCAATCTGCTGCTGTCTGCGGAGTTTCAGAAACTCCTGCCTCTTCTCCACTCGCTCTCTCTCTTTGGCAAACTCCCTAAGATCAAACATACATACAGTCAAGGCCGTAACCATGTCTTGAACATTTTTGGGGACCAAACCATTTTGGGGATGGGCAGGTCACGGGTGTTGAAGTCACAAATATAATGGTTCTATATTTTGCATTAAAATACTAAAGGCGCTGAAT
Organism: Myxocyprinus asiaticus; assembly: GCF_019703515.2. Taxonomy (NCBI): domain Eukaryota; kingdom Metazoa; phylum Chordata; class Actinopteri; order Cypriniformes; family Catostomidae; genus Myxocyprinus; species Myxocyprinus asiaticus. The sequence goes on along the minus strand of NC_059383.1, from coordinate 30,947,754 downwards.
GCAATAATTTCCGGAATAAAGCCCAACATTTGAATAATTTTTGGTTTTAAAAATATGTTTTTTGATACAACATTTCAACCGTAAAATAGTGGGCAAGCCTTGCATGTTTAGTTAGTTCCTTACATCTTACATGGCACTAGCATTCTTAACCTGAACTGTTGACATTCCAGGTGCATGGTGCTGGAATAACTAGATTTACACTTAGCTACTATGTGTCCTGCATTCTTTGATTTGATTGGCTATCTCAAATGACATTGACGAGCGATGTTAGACCACTGAGCATGCAAAAAAAATAAACTTTTTTAAAACCATTATGTTTTTCCTGCAACAACTTAACGACAATTAGATAGCGGAGCATAATGGACAACAGCAATATATATATATATATATATATATATGCATTTTGGCAATTTGGCCATAACTGATAATTGAGGGGGACATGTCCCCCTCAATGTATATTGTCGTTATGGCCCTGCATACAGAAGAATTTACAGACAATAATTAATTTCTGCAATTGGAAAAATAAGAACAGTCAGGTATTATTAAGTAGCCTAAAGTCTGAAGAAACATAAATCTTTTAAGAAACAATGTAATGTGTTTTATGCCTTGAAAACATTTGGTTTTATGTGATGTATTGAACTTTCTTATTGTTAATTCTGCTGATTTAAATGTCACCAAGGTACTAGGTTATCTAGCTGGCTAACATAAATAAGGTTATGTTGAAATTGTGAGAATGACTTGTAATAATATTAGAAGAGACAGTAAGAAAGTTGTAATTTAAAGACTAACTAGTCATGTTTTGTATTGTACAGTATGGCATCATTTTTCATCAAAAGTGTGTTTATTAATTTATAGCTGTCATTGAGTTACAGTATAGCTGTGTAATTTGTAACTATTATTATGAATTAAAAGCAAATTTTCTTTCTGTGTATACTTATATATTTAACAAAAAATATAAATGTTTTTCTGGCACATAGTATATTATTGCTAAATATAAAACTATATATATATATATATATATATATATATATATATATATATATATATATATTTGTTTTTTGTGATGGGGACAGTGAAAACTTTGGCAGGTGAAGAAAATCTGAACTACTGGCCCCACTAAGCCAGCAGGAAAAAAAAAAAAAAAAAACAATATCATATACCGTATATATATATATATATATATATATATATATATATATATATATATATATATATATATATATATATTTATATATATTTATTTATATATATATTGTTGAGCTCTGGGAGTAGAATAAAAATGAATCATTCAGCTTATCTGCATCCACTGCAACAAAACTGCACTAACAATGATAAACTGATTCAGCATCATCATACTTATGACAGAACACCTAAGCCTCTTAAGGGTTCTAGTTACTAGAAATATACTACCATATGCTATTTAATAGTTAATGTTACTAGTACTTGCAACTGTAAAATTAGTTTCAAAGAAAGACAAATTTACTTTGCATCAAAGAACAATTCATAGAGCAGAGCCATGCAATAAATACTGTGGGGTAGCATTCAGCACTAATTGTTCTTTTAATTTTTCTAAACAATAAGGACTAAATGTCTGAGATTCTTCATTTCACATGACCTTCAACCTGTAGACTGCAAATCTAGAAAAAAAGACGCATTTTCTGTTTTACTTCCATTTCAGCAGTTAAACAACAACCAGATGTGACGCACCAGACAAGATGACAGGTATGTTTTGACTAGAAGAAAAAAAATGTGTTGAAAGCCTCAGATAGTACTCATAAGGGGGTAGAAGTAATTTACAGATGAATACATGTTGCTATTTAGTTCTAGGTTCTATGTCAAAAGCTTATCAATATCTACGCAACTAATATCTAACAAAAATATTTTGCCAGCTACGTGATACCATTTTTGTTCAGCTTACACACTGTAACATCTAATTATGAACCAGCCAAGATCACTTGTAAAATAATTTAAATGTAATAAACCACTAATTAAATTTAGGGAATAAGAACTAAAGGTCTAGAAAAGAGGAAACATGTCTGGACAAGGACAAGAAAAAGTGGTGTTGAAAAGTTGCCCCACATCACTTTCTGGTAAGGTGTTTTATAACATTTTCCTTTTATATACTGTATATCATGTCTACAATTACACCAAAGAAATACCGTGTTTTTAAAGCAACATTATGACAGCGGTCTAATCAAAAAATCTAATTAAATGTTTAACTATTTTTAAAGACTCTCAGAGATAGAATCGTATTTATTGGGGGCAGGGAGTTAATTGGAACAGAAGCAACTGGGAAAAGTTCAACAGGAAACATAATTCTGGGAAGAAATGTTTTTGAAGTTGAAAGAAGAACTGCACGGTCTGTTCAAGCTGAAGGAGAAATACATGGAAGACATGTTACTGTGGTTGATACGCCAGGCTGGTGGTGGCATTACTCTGTGGAAGACACTCCAATCTTTGATAGACTGGAAATCATGAGATGTCCAAAACTGTGTCCTCCTGGACCTCATGTCTTCCTTCTAGTCATTCCTGTAGATTCTGCTTTTCCAAAAATCTATAGAATGGCATTGCAGAAACAGCTTATGTTTTTGTCACAGAAGCTCTGGGGATACACTGTTGTGTCATTTACCTCTATTGCTACATATAATGATAAAACTTTTAAAGAAAATGGCCAGACTTCCTATGGATGTCAGAAAAGATTTCATGTCCTTAACATTAACAACAGGGATGACAGCACTCAGGTGATTACACTGCTGGAAAAAATTTAGAAAATGGTAGCCCAAAACAATGGACATTATTTTGAAAATGTCTCTGTGGGAGACAAGAGAGACCATGTAAGAGAGGAAAGAGTGAAACCAAGAATTCTTGCTTTGAGAAGACAAAAGTCTGAACTTAAAGAATGCACAAGAGGTAAGAAATTATTACACCAGTAACACATAAATTAAAAATTTAGCTGACAGGAAATTTTGGTTTAATATTTAATTGACTGATATTTTATGCAGTCATTTAGTGCTGGGGAAGTTTAACAAAGTGTTATCATGCTATCCCTGTTTTATAAGCCAAAATATTTGCAAGTGCAGAATTAGCAATAAGAAAAAATATGTGCCTTTTTAGATAAGGAGCAACATCTAAATGATATGCGCATTGTGATACTTGGAGCATCATGGGCTGCAAGGAGCTCTGTAGGCAATGCTATTCTCGGTGAAGAAGTTTTTGAAGTTGACGATTCAAGAACAACAGTCCGTTGTGAAGTCAGTCATGCTGAAGCGAATGGAAAACAGTTGACAGTGGTCGACACTCCAGGCTGGTCCACTTTAAAAGACACCAGAGATGGACAAACTGGAAATTAGACACAGTGTATATCTACAGTGTGTCCACCTGGTCCACATGCCATTCTTTTAACTGTTCCCATTTCCATAGCATTTAACAAATCGTATCAAACTGCTGTGGAGGAACATATTGGTCTTTTGGGGAAAAATATCTGGAGCCATACAATCATGCTGTTCACAAGAGGAGACTGGCTTGGGGACACAAGCATGGAGGAACGAATTGAAATGGAAGGAGAGCATCTTAAGTGGCTGACTGAACAATGTGGAAACAGATACCATGTTATCAACTGTAAGAATCACACTGACAGCACCCAAGTCATAGAAATCCTTGAGAAGATTGATGAAATGGTGATGGAGAACAACAGAAGTCATTATCTACCAGAAAAGGAGAGAGATGCATCTATTGAGCTTGAACTGAAACTGAAAACTGCCCAAATAAACATGATGAAAATAAGCAAAAAAGGAGATATCCTTCAACAGTTACTTAAGGGTAGGTACCCTATATATTCCTTACTGAGACATAAGTTGCCTATTTAAGTTATTAATGGCAGATAATACATATTCAGCCACTTCTTAACAATAGATGCAAATCTTTCAGATGTGAGAATCGTGCTTCTTGGAGGAGTAGGGGCTGGAAAGAATATGTTAGGGAACATCATTCTGCAGGATATTGTTTTGAGGATATGACAAAAGAGGTATTTCATTCCACAAGGAAGTGTTAACCTTTACAACCAGTAATATTACTTCCTGTATTGTAATTTCAATATTGTAGTTTGTCATCTTATATCAACTGTCGTTATTATTATAACATCATTGTTGTTCTATTTAAGAGTATAAAAAACAGACAAGAACAAGGCAATGTGTGATGCACCAGAGGAAAGCGGATAGATGGCAGGTCTCTGTGGTTGACACACCAAACTGCTTCAAATTAACAGTGAAAAATACAAAAGAAATTTTACGCAGTGTGACAGTTTGCTAACCAGGTCCACATGCATTCCTGCTGGTGTTACCTGTACGAAAGTCTTTTCAAAGAGAGCTCAACAAACAGTGGAGGACCTTATGAAGCTTTTGGGGGAGAGTGTCTGGAGACATGCTCTGATTTTATTTGCTTATGGACACTGGATAAAGGACAGGTTGGTTGAAGAGTACATTGCATGTGAAGGAGAAGCACTGCAATATTTGATAAGAAATTGTGGAAACAGATATCATGTCCTTGTTAATAACTAATAGATCTCAAGTAAAAAAAGATGATTGAAGTAATGGCAGCAAGAAACAGAGGTGAATACATCACTCTAGAGAACAAAGAAAGAAAGCCACTTACAGCAATGCTTAGTGAGTCAAAGACTCTGACTGAACATTAATGGAATAAGTGTTAAGATGAACTCATAGAGAGGATGTTGGAAGGCAGCATAGGTGGATCTGGATGCAGAATCCAAGCAGTCATCACACATAAAAGAGGAAGCTTTGATTTCTCCTTCTCAAATAGTAAGTTTCTCCGCTACTACTAGAATGTCATTACACGACTGTGCTAGAGATGTTACCCACACCCCCCTTCTTATAAACAATATCGTCATTGCATTGAACTATTACATACTGTTTGCATGCACTGTGTATATGCAAACAAATTCCCTAACAGCAATCAATGCATTTTCAATGAGTGGAGAATCATTGTCTGACAGCTCTAGTTTATATGGATAGAAGCCTTGAACCCTGCTGTCAGGGTATCTCAATGGCTCTGGCTTTACAGATATCATGCAGCATCAACTGGATATGACACTGTGAGCATTACATCAAGTTTCCAAAACCAAAAGTTAAAAGTGTCAGTGATGATATTCCAGTGCCCAAATACCATCCCAGTGATATGGACACTTTGAAACATGGCAGTGATGTGAGAGCAAAAACATGCAAAATCATTTTCAATATAGAGCTGTTTGTTCTATACATCCCACACTGTGTAAAGTGTTGTCAGCTTTTAATTCTTAAGTTCTGATCATTATTTGATTAGCAGCAGTTCAGCAAACATCTCACAGAAGTGTTTTAGTTGAGCAAATATTAACGAGAGTGAAGTCGCACAGCTTTTTTATGGCATCCGTCACATCCAGACAATCCGTGCTATGCATGATTGGAATTAAATGTTTCTATTTGTTTTTGTTTTTGATTAACAAACTGTAAAGAACAGAAAGGATATTAAAAGAGACATTGTTCAATGACAAATGGATTGCCTGGACACATTACACAGAACAAGTCAAACCAAACTTTTTCTCTCAACACGCAGTAAAAGGATCTCGCTGCTTACGTTTTCACTGGTGAGTGAAAAATGTTGTTGTATATTTGAGTGCTTTACTTGCATCAATCTTGGATTTAAGAATCAATATCTGGATCATTCAAATGAAAATTGCAATGCATCAAAAATGTCATATTTTTAAACAAAGTCTGAACTCAAGAATTAGTAGTTTACCCTAGTCATTTGTATAAGCCAAAAATGTTTGGAATCGGATGCATGTAAACCTGGAGTGCTTTACATTCACAGCGAACCATAACCAGAGCCTATTCACTTTGATGTACACAGTACATGCAGACTAAGTATATTACTGCAGCGTTTTGCACTATAATAATCACACAGTGAACTTACACTATCTGTATATAACAGATTTGTATTTGTACATATGTATTATATATATATATATATATATATATTATTTTTTTTTTGTCTTAATGTGTATTTCTATACATGTATTTTCTATTCGCATTTCATTATTTATTTATTTGTATTTTTATTATCTCTGTCTTGTTGTTGTATTGTTTGTGCACTGGAAGCTTCTGTCACCAAGACAAATTCCTTGTATGTGTAAGCATACTTGGCAATAAAGCGCATTCTGATTTTGATCACAGTGCTACAAAGAAGGGTGAAGGTAAACAGTGACATGATACAACATGACTAGAAATTCCAATGTGATGTGAGTGCATAACGGTGGGGTTGGCAAGTTTCCCAACAACTGGTTCAGGTAGTTCTTTTCATTTTTTTTCTTTTTTTTTCTTTTTATTCATCTTCCTTCATGTATGTCATGTCGGTAATTTTAATGTAACTTTACAATTTTATGTTAAGTGCTTATAAAGCACTGAATGCGAGATAAATACAATTACATTTGTTTCGGCTACAACTCAACAATTATAGAATTTTCAATGCGGAAAAACCCTGAAAACGTCACCCGCCAAAGTGGCTAGTAAGAGTGACGGAGTTACCCACTGCTGCCGTGATCTACCCGCACTTGGCGGATAGGTGGGTGTTAATGTCAAGCACTCGTATCACGAAATTTCAGCACAGTCTCAGAAATTATGCTTGAACAAGAAGTTTATCCTCTGTGCTGGTTTATGTGTTTATTGAAAAATTATCCTTACAATAATAATAATATGGTATTACATTTTTTCTTATATATAAAAAACAACAGAAAATGACAAACTTGAGAATAGAAGCAGTTTGTATCAATGTCCAACTGGTCCAAATGCCATTCTGTTAACTGTTTCCCTCACCATAGTATTTAACAAGTCTGTTCATACAGGGCTACATTAACACATTAGTCTTTTAGGGGAAAAGCTCTGAAACCATCCAGTTTTAATGTTTACCATAGGAAACTGGCTTGTGGAAACAGATGCCATGTTTTAAACCATAAGAATCACACTGACAGCACAAAAGTCAAACTTTGAGGAAAAAAAAAAAAATGATTTTTAAGATTTACACATTTGAATTTCATAATAAAATTCACTCAGATTTCATTTAGTAATCTTTAACAAAATAAAATGTAAAAAATGAAATATATAAAGTTTTATTAACATATTTTTGTAAAAAATGACAAAATGTTGATTAAATATTTATGATATTGGGGTGTGTAAATCTTAGAAACAGGATAACAAAATGTTTTGAGTGTAATGGATAAATGTAGTAAATGTTGTATACATAAAAATTAGGCTGAGCAGGCAGATAAAATAGAACAGACTCAGGTTTACAAGCCCAGTTTCCTGTGCCTGAAGGTGCAACAGTCAGGAGTCAGGACTCCATTTCTTCTGATAATTAGTCTTAGCTTTTATTTGATGTTATAAATAAAACACTTTAAACTGAAATTTCTGTAAATTGTGCATTTTCATTCATGACGAAACGAGCAGCAGCATGGACCTATATGACTTATAACCAAGTTCTTTGACCCATTAATAGAACAACAAGTAGCTATTAAATAAATAATTTAAATATATAACAGTAGCTTCATTTTAAGAATACATAAAGGTAGGTCAAAAACATCCTGCCGTGCATGCATGAAATCATGTGACAAATGACAAAACAAAATATTTACAATACACCAAGTTTTTTTGAGAAATACTATGTCCATCTGGAAATCTAGATTTCTATAGCCAGTCATCTGAAAACCAACAGATGGAGACATCACATTTTAGGCTGACTTCATGTAAGCAAATCACCATGCCATATTTTTTTTAATGGTCTTGTTTAAAAATTGAAACAGGTTACAGACAACATGCAGGGAAGAAGAGTAAAGGAAAGCATAAACAGGACTGGACGTGAAAAAAACTTCCTGTAAAGTGAAAAATAGATGGCCTGTGTCAAAGGAATGAATAAGAATAAAGGCCATGTTCTTTTACAAACCAGGTTAAATCTGTTAGATCACCCACTCCAGCTGACATATTGAAGGTGTAACACATAGCCTTAAACATAACACATGTAAGCTAATAAACTGAAGGCTTATCTTTATTATCTAAATCAGAATGGGAATAAAGGTGAGTGTGAGAACCCAGATTTAATAAACTTATGTATGCTTTTATGTTGGGTATTTTTAAACTTAATCATCTTTGTGTGCAAATAAAAATTGAATTATTAGTGTGATAACAAATTTGCTTGAAACGATACCACATTCATATTCATACAAAATCATTATTAACAAATGATAAAAATTTTCACTAAACAGTTTTTGATGTCTTGTCAAGACATCTGTAATTCTTTATTCCTACACAACTCTGGTGTGAATGACAAATTTGATAAATATTCGCTGCAATTTTTAGCCTTAAGCATTACGTTCAATGGAGTCACTCATAGTTAATATGGCAAAGGTGGCAAAGTAAAGTTCATGTTTGAAGAACTGGCAACCTCTAGACTAGATGTAGAAAAAAGTAAGGGAGAAAAACAAGAGTGTCATGTTTCACTTTCGTTTTAGCTTTTATACAACACCAGGAAGTGTGAGACAGGTTTGGATTTTGACTCGGATAACAAAGTCTGTATAAAACATATGTAGAGGCAATTTATATTAAACCCATTTTTCCTCAAATTTCAAAAAGCCTTGCTAACATCTGTGCAACTGCTATAAATGTAAGCTGGTAAGAACATTTTACCATAAGCTAACTTTTAGCAGTCATGTTTGAATTACTTACAAATCTATCCAATTTCTAATAGCCAAGATTGTTTGTAAAGTAATGTTAATGAAATGTACCTGTGAAACTATTTAGAAACGAAGACAAAGTAAAAAGGGAAAACATGTCAGAACAAAGGACAGGTCATGACATGGTGGTGTTGGAAGGCTCTTCGACTTCTGGTTCCAGTAAGTATTTAAATGCAATCCTCCTTTTATTTATGTCATGTCTCCTTACAAATACTCACAAATAGTGCAACTTCATGTAACTATACATAAATAACATTTTTTTCTTAGATAAAAGGCTCTCTGAGATAAGAATCATAATGATTGGTGGTCGAGAGTTAGAGGGAAAAAATGCAAGTGGAAAAAGTTCAGCAGGAAACATCATACTGGGAAGAAATGTTTTTGATGTTGGAAGAAGAACTGCACGGTCTGTTCAAGCTAGGGGAGAAGTACATGGAAGACATGTTACTGTGGTTGATGCTCCAGGCTGGTGGTGGCATTACGCAGTGGAAAATACTCCAATGTTTGATAGACTGGAAATCATGAGAAGCCCAATACTGTGTCCTCCTGGACCTCACGCCTTTCTTCTGGTCATTCCTGTAGATTCTGTTTTTCCAAAGGTCTATAGAATGGCTTTGGAGGAACACCTGGTGGAGATTTTGTCTAAGAATGTCTGGAGTCACATCATTGTGTTGTTTAGCTCTATTGCTCCATATAATGATATAACTTTAAAAAACAACCTTAGAAACTGGCCAGATCTTCAATGGCTTCTAAAGAAGTGTCAAAACAGATATCATGTTCTTAATATTAACAACAGTGATGACAGTTCTCAGGTGATCACACTGCTGGAGAAAATTGAGAAAATGGTCTCCCAAAACAATGGCCATCATTTTAAAATCAGCAAAAGAGTGTCTGCAGCAGAAAAGAGCAAGAAAGCTGCAAATGAAAAAGCCAAACAGAGAATTCTTGCTGTGAACAGGCAAAGGACTGAACTTCAAGCACGCATTAGAGGTAAGAAATTATTACATACTAGACCTATAATCGGTTTGAATAAAGATAGACCTATAATCAGTTTATAATCATTTGACTTACAATTTGATATTAATTTCAGTTCTTTAATATCTGGTTTACTGCTAAATGCCTTTTGGTTGGAATAGCACCCAAAAAAATTCTTAGTGTTCAACATGAAGCGGCAGTGTTCACAGGTCTATTAACTTAACAGAGAGACTATCTGCACTAGGTGTAAATAGCACCTGCAACAAAGCATCGCTATTTGCACTCCAGTAGTCTGGGTGAAACACAGAAATTGAAGACAAACTGCACCCCTTGTGTCGCTCAGAAGCACAGGGTGTAACTACAGAGTGGATGTGCTTTTCTCGAGCTGATGACCCGGTTTCGACCCCACCTATTGTCCTACTCTAAATAAACACAATAACATGTTGCAGTGATGCCCTATACTGTATGTTAACATAAGAGATACAAAGAGTATCTGCCACTATTTGCACCGGGGTGCAAATAGCATCTAACACTATTTGCACCTAGTGCAAAGAAGATGCTTTTTGTTGATATTTACACTTAGTGTAATGTTTTGTTTGCATAATTCTTAAATAAGTTATTATTATTATTATAAAAAATATTTATTATGCATGTTATATTTTTGTTGTAGTCTAATGATTAAGTTAATACTGTGATAAAAAGCAGAAATACAACAATAATAAATTGGCAGAAGCTATTTATGTTATTTTTAAAATTGGTTAAGAATATTGGTTATCATAATGTTAAATAAAAATAATCAGTATTGGTCAGTCATAAAAAAATAATAACATTGATTGTTCTCCATTACATTCGTTACACCTTAGGTAATAAATAAGTATGAAAATATGAAATACTGCTATGTCATTAGGGTTAGATAATTACCTACATTTTTGGTTTGATTATTATTATTCATATATTGCACATGAGTCGCATGACTGTATCATCCAGCACCCTGCTGTCACTATTCCATAACATAAAATGGAATAGTTCTCTGTGGCCTACATAGGGTGAGGAATACATTTAGACCCTTAGGTTATACACAGCAAGGGTAAATTGCACATTATCTCTGTTTAAATGTGTGTTTTGACTTAAAGGTGCACTAAGTACATTTTTGCCAATTAAAAAAGTTATACAAATAAAGACATGAATAGCATTTTTTAGAAATATGTTGAAAAGTATGTTCACTCACATGAGATGCAGACTCCAGTTATATCAGAAACCTAATAAAAGCTGTTTAATTTTACATGGAGCGGGTCACCCCCTCATGGGCGCTGCCATGTTGACAACACATGACACTGTGTCAAACAGTTGACTGAGTAATTATAATAATAACATGTTTAATTTATATAGGTCTTTCAGCCAATGTTCAAACGTAAATGTACATGTAAACAAAACAAGCAAACCAAACCATAAAACAACAAACACAATACACTTATAACAAACAACAATGGAGCCAAAGTTAACAGCATCCTCCTGAGAACCAAGCATGACTGCCGTGTGCATTTTTCATTACCCTTTTTGATTTGTAACTAGTAGCACCTAGTAAACAAGCAAAAAAAAAAAAAGAAATCTAAAGCAAATAGTTTTCCTAAATATTTATGTGCTCATATGTGGACAGCGGGACTAGGTTGTGAAATATTAAATAATACCAAGCTATAGAAAGTCTAATTTTTTTAATAAAATTGTTTATCATGTTTCCAGGAGTGTTGGTAATTCATGTTTTTGAGATGGTACAGACAGCTGGTTTTCTGTAAAGCTGATTTGGAACAATGCGTATTGGAAAAAGCACAAATAAAAAACCTATACAAATACAAATTATTTGACTTGATTTGACTTTTGTTACCATGCATTTTTCTATTTTGGCAACAAAATCTCAATTTTCTCTCTTTGCACTGTCAACCAAACAAGTGATAGCCAGTGCTGAAGCATTTTACTAATCAGAAATAACAACAAGTAATTCTGATTCAAAGTAATGGCCAGCATCATACAATCACTGCAAACATGTTAAAATAAAATTATACATTGTAAATTCTAAATCTATGAACTGATTACCATTGTCCCATGTCTGCCAAACATGTTGAGTGGTCAAAACATCATCTGCAGCCTGAAACTTAACTTTTGGTCGGATGTTAGGAGTGAATGCACTGAGCTGCATAGGAAAGCAACAGAATGCTCCTTTGCTACCTATTTAGTGAATGACTTAGCCTCCAGCATCCTGTCTGTCCGCACGGGTCTCAGAACAGTTCGAGATGCACCTTATTTTCATCCTAACACCATATAAAGCCTCTGAAAGCCAAAAATGTTTTCTCAATTTGAAAATGCACAGTAAATATAGGATTTCTAATGAAAAACTAGCGCTATTGTCCACTATAGTGTATATTTTGTTCAACAACGTGGCGTTTCACGATAAATCAATCAAATTTAAAAAATGGCATATCGGTTGAATATAGAGACTCTGATCTTTTGACTCAAACAGGTTTCAATGTAAAAACTTAATTAGGTTTTTGTTGGTGCCTCTCCCAAAGACAAACTCCGCTGTGATTGTCACCATGTTGTTTTGTCACATGATTCTGTGCGTCGAAAGTTTAACCCTTTCCTGACAGCCCAGAGTCTTCTGAACTAAGATCAGTCAGTTTAAATGAATTTAAATTATGTGTTGCAAATAGCAAAGCCAAAATACAACGTCCATGCATGTGGATGCGGGGTCGCACGAGGGTATAGTCCAGAGTCATGGTATGGTATTGATAAACAGGAGTGGATTTTAACACTTTACTGACAGCCCAGAGTCTTCTGAACTAAGATCAGTCGGTTTAAATGAATTTAAATGATGTGTTGCAAATAGCAAAGCCAAAATACAACGTCCATGCATGTGTATGCGGGGTCGCACGAGGGTATAGTCCAGAGTCATGGTATGGTATTGATAAACAGGAGTGGATTTTAACCCTTTACTGACAGCCCAGAGTCTTCTGAACTAAGATCAGTCAGTTTAAATGAATTTAAATTATGTGTTGCAAATAGCAAAGCCAAAATACAACGTCCATGCATGTGGACACGGGGTTGCATGAGGGTGTAGTCTAGAGTCACAGTATGGTATTGATAAACAGCAGTGGATTTTAACCCTTTACTGGCAGCCCAGGGTCTTCTGAACTAAGATCAGTCAGTTTAAATTAATTTAAATTATGTGTTGCGTATAGCGAAGCCAAAATACAACATCCACGTGTGTGGGTCACATGAGGGTATAGTCCAGAGTCATGGTATGTTACTGATAAACAGGAGTGTGATACACCAGACAGTCCAAACAGGATGAGTAAAAGTGAAAATGAATCGACAGCACTCCAGGACGATGAGTGTGCTGAGAGTCTCTGCTGCTCGTGCTGTTGTAGTCAAGCATGCTATCAGACAAGCAAAAGCATTTTCAAGATTGATATTTACGTGGATTTATAATAAATATATCATTAAATGAAAAAAAAAAACTCTTCTGGGGTCTTGTGTTGACAAATTAATCTTTTGTAAAAATACAAAATAAAAAAATAATAAGGAAAAAAAGTGCTTCATGTCACATTGCCTGAAATGTTAAACTGTGCTGAATAGCAGCACATTGTCATCCAGGTCATGTACCAGAATTTTCAAAATTATTATAATGGTACACATTTATTTGACCTCTCCTTTTAGATCAGGAACAACATCTCACTGCTATACATATTGTGATACTTGGAGCATCATGGGCTGCAAGGAGCTCTGCAGGCAACCTCATTCTGGGCGAGGAAGCTTTTCAAGTTGATGAATCAAGAACAACAGTAAGTTGTGAAGTTAGTTATGCTAGAGTACACGGGAGGCACCTCACAGTGGTCGACACTCCAGGCTGGTTGTATCAATATCCTCTTAAAAAGACATCAGAGTTGGACAAACTGGAAATTAGACGTAGTGTGTATTTATGTCCTCCTGGTCCACATGCTTTTCTGTTAACTGTTCCCATTGCTACAGCATTTAACAAGTCTTATCAAAAAGCTGTGGAGGAGCATATGGGACTTTTAGGGGAAAAGGTCTGGAACCATACAATCGTGCTGTTCACCAGAGGAGACTGGCTTGGGGATACAACCATTGAGGATCGTATTGAAATAGAAGGAGAGCATCTTCAGTGGCTGATGGAAAAATGTAGAAACAGATACCAGGTTTTAAACTGTAAGAAGCAAACTGATACCATACAAGTCACAGAACTACTTGAGAAAATTGAGGAAATGGTGATGGAAAATAACGGCTGTCACTACGTACCAGATGAGGAGAGCAATCCATCCACTGAGCTTGATTTGAAGCTGAGGAAAGCCAAAATATACATGATGCAAGAAAGCAGACAAAGAGATTTCCTTCAATTGCTGCTTAAAGGTATGCAGCATTTCCAAAATGCATTCACAAATAAGTTAAATTAGATAACAAAATAAGTAATTATTTGTAGAAAATACACACTGTAAGATTTCTTTTGTAGCACTTGAAAGGAAAAACAATCTCACAGAAGTGAGGATTGTGCTTCTTGGAGGAGAAGGAGCTGGGAAAAGTATGTCAGGAAACATCATTCTGCATGGACCTTTTTTTGAGAATACGGTATTAGAGGTAGTTCACTTTAATGAATATGTTATATACTGTATATGTATGTACTGTATACCTGTAAATTATCATTGTAATAATATTATCATTCTGTCTAGGGCTTTAAAACCCCAACAAGAACAAGGCAATGTATGATGAAACAGAGGAAAGTGGAGAGATGGCAAGTCTCAGTGGTTGACACACCAGGCTGGTCCACATCAACACTTGAAAATGCAAAAGAAATTTTACGCAGTGTTACAGTTTGTTCACCAGGTCCACATGCATTCCTGCTAGTGTTACCTGTTTGTGAGTCTTTTACAAAGAAATCACAACAAACAGCATATGAATTAATGAAACTTTTTGGTGAGTGTGTCTGGAGACACACTATTATTTTATTCTCTGGACACTGGCTGAAGGACAGACCAGTTGAAGAGTACATTGAATGTGAAGGAGAAGCTTTGCAAGAGTTGATAATAAAGTGTGGAAACAGATATGTCCTACTTAGTGACTGGGGTAATAGATCTCAAGTGAAAAATCTGCTTAAGATGATTGAGGAGATGGTGGCAAGAAACAGAGGTGAAAACTTCACCCTAGAAAAGAAAGAAAGACAGCCAAAACTCCTCCAGTGGATCACTGGAAAGACACTGACTGAAGAGGAGTGGAATAAACGTGAGGATGAACTTATAGATAAGGCTTTAAAGGCGGCACTGGTGAATCACAGACGAAGGGGAAGCTTTGAGCACCCAATTCCAAGTAGTAAGTTTCTGCCCTGCTACCAGAATGTTATTTTATATATATATATATATATACAAACACACACACACACACACTACTACTTTTGAAACCCTTGACTGAAATGTTTCTCATGATCTTAAGAATCTTTTGATCTGTAGGCGTATGCTTAAATATTTGAAATTAGTTTTGTAGAAAAAAATATAATTGTGCCACCATATTAATTTATTTCATTATGAAACTAACATTTAAAAAAAAAAATGTTTTTGAAATGGATGACTTTGACCAAATAATAAAGAAAAGCAGCCAATAAGTGCCCAACATAGATGGGAACTCCTTCAATACTGTTTAAAAAGCATCCCAGGGTGATACCTCAAGAAGTTGGTTGAGAAAATGTCAAGAGTACATGTCTGCAAATTCTAGGCAAAGGGTGACTACTTTGAAGATGCTAAAATATAACACAGTTTTGATTTATTTTGGATTTTGTTTGGTCACAACATAATTCCCATAGTTCCTTTTATGTTATTCCATAGTTTTGATGATTTTACTATTATTCTAACATGTGAAAAAAAAAATTATAATAAAGAATGAGTAAGTGTTTCAAAACTTTTGACCATTAGTATGTATATATATATATATATATATATATATATATATATATATATATATATATATATATATATATATATACATATACATATACACACACACACACACGTATATATACAGTATATGGACTAAAAGCAACATCCTTGTAATCGATGAATGACATAGACTTAAGTGAATTCCAGTGTAGCTGAACTGGTGAACATGCATGCACTGTGTATATGCAAACAAAATCCCTAACAGCATTCAATGCATTTTCAGTGAGTGGAGAATCATTGTCAGACAGCTCCAGTTTATTTGGAGCAGAAGTCTTGAACCCTGCTGTCAGAGTATCTCAATGGCTCTGGCATCCAAGATCTGACGGAACATCATCTGGATATGAAACCATAAGCACTACATCAAGTTCTCAAGACCCAAATAATGAAAGTGTCAGAGATAATATTCTAGTGCACCAACACCATCACATTGACATGGACACTCTGAAACATGGCAGTAATATGAGAGAGCAAAAACATGCAAGATCACATTCATTATAGAGCTGTGTGTTCTATACATCCCACACTGTGCAGATGTATAAAGCAAATTTAGTTGATGCTTTGATATAAATACCACAGTTTTGTTAGTTTTTAATTCTTGATTTTGGACTTTGTTCACCAAAATGTCCTAGTTAATTTTTTTCTAAATTTCCATTCTCATTGTGAAGAAGACAGTGTGAGCTATGGATCAACAGTTTTAATATGTGTGTTTAAGTGTGTTCACACTGTTTCTGTGGATTGATATTATGATCATATATGCATAAGAAAGAAAATTGCCTGATTAACGATATGACTGCATAAAACAGTTTGATAATGTTATGTGTTATAACCTTATGGTGTGTTCATTTAACAATATATTAAAGAAAAATAAAATGTCTGTGATTACTGTAATGACTGTTAAAGTGACAATTTCTATGTCACTAGCATCACTAAACGGAATTCAAAAATAATTATTTTCACAAAGGTTTATTTGCAATGGATGTTAAGATTTTCAGTGTAAAATGACTTCAATTTCAGGTTGTTTCTCACAAAAAATATCATATACCCTCTGTTACTTTCTTGCGTATTTTTACATTAGTTTGAGTGTTGATGGTGAATGTTGAGTGGTTGGAGACCTGGGAATAGATTTTCGTGAGTGCGCAAAGTGCAGCGCTACGCACAACGACCGTGCGCAACGTTCTGTCCAATAATCATGAGAGTGCTAATTCTAATCACAATTTTTGTGCTAGCGCAAAGCGCAAGTGGGCATTGGTTAGAGTGTTGGCGCTTTTGAGGGTGTATGCGTGCAAATAATGGGTGTATTGTAGGTTAATGAATTGGCGCAAAACACAATTTGCTACTTTCCTGAGAAACAGGTTGTTGCACTAACACGTTTGAAAACCACGTTTTAACTCATGCAAAGTTTCCTGCATTTGCATTTGGAAATTCCACAAGCAGGTGGAAATAAAAAATATAGTGGAACATCAAATTATGTCCATAACGATCAGAGTTGTAGCCATCTTATATGAAACAAAAATGTATGAGATTTGTGTTATCTATACTGTAGGTTTATTTTTCAATTATTATTATTGTTTACATTTACAATTGTATTCATGATCTATTTTGTAAAGGTATTTTTCCACCTGTTTTCGGAGAGTGATTTTTAAGTCACTGCAACACAGGCCGGTGGAAGAAGTTGGAGATAGTCAAATATATGTAATTGGTATGATTTTTTGACCACTTCGTTATACTGATTATATTTTCAGTTTGTTTGAAGTATAACTTATTTAGAAATATTTTCGGTTTCATTTTTTCATGTTTCAATAAATGAATTTAATTCTTCCAAATCAAAATCGACTGGTAGAAGTGAAGTGCATGACAGTGCAATCACTGTTAATACTAGCCATGATTTGTGTGTCAGTAGATAAAAATGATTAATAATACTTACATGCTCTGTAATTTAATGGAGCCTACATCCATATTCTGACGAGAATCACATTTTCCATGCTTACAAAAGGAGCGTGTCACTGTTATAGAAATATGCCTGACATTCATCAAGGACAAGGCATAATGCACAAAAGAATGTCTCGGTTACGTATGTAACCTCGGTTACCTGAGATGAGGGGAATGAGACATTGCTTGACTAAGCTGACGCATATGGGGAGTGTCCTTCTACACAACCTAGTTGAAACCTCTCTACAATAAAGCCAGTTCTAATATTGGCTATAGTGTTTGAGCCCCGCCTTTTTAGGCATGAAGCTGTCCACTATAAAAACAGGTGCGCAAACACGATTCCTCAGAATTTTCTGACTGAGGGACAAAGAGCGCATCGCTTGCACCTCAAAGAACTCTGAGTCTTGTAGTGTGGCCAGCTTACGCAATGTCTCATTCCCCTTGTTCCCCTCATCTCAGGGAACCGAGGTTACGTATGTAACCGAGACGTTCCCTTTCGACTCAGTACACTTGACATTGTGTCACTAAGCTGACGCATGTGGGGAACAGAGTCCCATCACGCCGCACTACACAACATAACCTTCCAGAGAGGAAACATGATGCTGCAGTCCCATGGGACGGCAACTGACATGAATATGCCGCAAGTGAATGACCCTCATATAAGCCAGGTGACCGTATCAATGATCCAGGGAGAAAGTCTTCGCTTGGAGACAGACATTCCTTTCGTGCGTCCTCCATAGCACACAAAGAGTCAGTCAGACAGTCTGAACTAGTGTGTGCACTCAACTTATGTGTGTAGCGCTCACAAAGGGCATAACAAATGCAAGGACTGTTCCTCATCTGAATTAAATGGAGGAGGGAAAAAGTCTTGAAGGTGAACCACCTGTTTTCTGAAGGGCGTGGTTATAACCTTAGGCACATAGCCTTTTCTGGGTTTGACAGTGGTTTTGAAACCAAACTCCAGACATGACTTGTCAACTGACAGTGCTTGCAAATCACCAACCCGTATTACTGAGGTCAAAGCCAGCAGTGATGTGGTCTTAAGAGAAAGCACACGCAATTCAACATAGTCCAGAGACTCGAAGGGAGGCCCCCTGCAAACACTTTTAGGACCAAGTTAGGTCCCAAGTCAGGGCTGTAGCCTGGCAAGGGGGATTTAGCTGCCCCACCCCCTAGGAATTATGATTAAATCATGTTTTCCTATAGAGATGCCAGTTTCAGGTGCGTGATACGCAGATATAATAGCCACATAAGCTTTGAGCATAGACGGAGTGAGCCCTGCGTCCGATCGCTCTTAAGAAATGTACAAATTTCAGCTATGGGGCAGTTCACAGGGTCTTTGCCGTGTGAAAAGCACCAATTAGTGAACACATTCCATTTCAGTGCATAAAGGTGTCTCGTGGATGGCGCTCTAGCCTGTAATATGGTGTTCATAACCGACCGAGCCAATTCTGTCTCGTCCGCTGTGCTCCGTTCAAAGGCCACATGTGTAGGCTTTGCAGCACTGGCTGGGGATGCCAAACCGTGCCTTATGTTTGAGAGAGAAAATCTTTCTTCAGTGGTATTTACCATGGAGAACCATTCAGTATTTCTACCATCTCCAGAAACCAGGACTAATTGGGCCATTTCGGCACAATTAACAGAACGGTTTCTATAACCACTCAGACTTTGCTAATGAGAGAATGAAGGAGGCGCACCGGGGGAAACGCATACTTGCCTCATGGCGTCATAAATACGCCACTATTGTTGTGTTGTTTGAATGAATCAGAATGTGGTGATTCACAATATCGGAATAAAAAGCTCTCAAAGCTAGAAAGACAGCCAGTTGCTCTAGGCGGTTGACATGCCATGGCCGTTTCACACCTGTCCAGGTGTCGAAAGTCAGGCATCCATTACACACCACAACCCAAACTGTGTTGGATGCATTTGTGGTCCTTCTGAAAATCTGACCCAGCATAACACCCTGTTAGTAGAAGGCTTGCGCTGTCCATGGTGCTATAGCTGCCAGACAGTGGTGAGTCACCGCGATGCGCATGAAAATTAAATGACTTCAGTGGTAATGTTTTTTCAGTTTGAACTGAAACAGACACTGAAGAATGGCCTGTACGGGCTCGTTCATGAGGTACGCACACATGAACTCCTAAAAAGGAGATTTACTAGCTGGGGAAAAGTGTGCTTTTGTCCAGTTGATATTAGATCAGATTTTCCATATGGCAAAGCAACAAGTCTCTGTGTTCGCTCAGTAGTGCCTCTGATTGGCTAGTAATAACAAAGGTAGGTAATTCAAAACATGCACACCATTAATTTTCAATGGGGCGAGCACCCCATCGTTACATTTTGTGAACGTGCGGGGAGCCAGAGACAGACTCAAATAAAGGGCTTTAAATTGATATGCAGTTCCCTTGAATGTGAAATCTAAAAAGCCGCCTGTAATGCGGTGTAACTGGTACATGAAGTACACGTCCTTCAGATCTATTGTTCTGATCAGAGGACCTGAAGATCTGTTTCTGAGTTAACATTTTGAATGGGCGTGTCACGAGCATGCGATTCAAACGTCTCAGAACTAGAATGGGCCAAAGCCCACCATCCTTCTGAATGAGTGGTTGCGAGCCAGCTCCTTTTATACCCGTATGTCCGGGGGAGTGGCATGCAAATTCCACTCGCCAATTCACATTGACCTTTTTTCAAAGATCAGAGGTGTTTGGGGCTCCCAAGGGCGACCCCTAGTGTCACTACATCGACACAACGTCGAGTGAGTGACAGATAGGGAACGCAAGTACATCTCCAGAGTCCGCTGAAAGTGTCTCTTTAATATAATTTCAGTTATCCGATTGCAAATCGAGTTACACTGAATTAAGTATCTGTGGTTCTCAAGGCATTGTCTATCGACTCCATAAAGTTCATTTTCTCTGTACAGATGATTTCCATTCAAGTTACTCTGTTCAGTTCACTCACAACCTGTTTTTCATGTTTGTCTATATGTCTTAGTTATATGTTAGATTAGCAATAAAGTCTTGTTTGCATTCAAAGTTAATTTGACTGTGGTATATTTTGATAAATAATCTTGTCACTTGATTTTTCAAAGATCTGTGCTCCAAAGCTCGAACCATGTCTAAACATATTTGTGATATTATTTTCAATAAACCATGAGAATAGTATTACTCCAAGTGAATTAATCATAATTCCCATATTAAAGCTAATTCCTTAAATATAAACTGTGAGCGGATACAACGAGCCGTTGTATTACGATTTTAATGGTAGAGAATTTTATTCAGACAAATAATCTAATTATTTGTCATTTATCCTTCTTATAATGGTGGTCAAACATGGCTAATTCCATTCTAAAATTCCTTAAATATTATGGTGAAGGTGCGCAGACACTTTAATCCATACCGTGTGCATTTATACTACAAAAAAATTTCTACAGCGTCTTATTTGAAATTGCTTTCTTTATAATGGTAATAATAATATATAGCTGTACCGCATAAAAGTACAATATATATCAAATACATGAATGAACATTTCCCGTTGAAATTTATTTGGTGTACGAGAGGTCTTAATAATTAGGTTAACTTAGGGTTTAGACTACAGGAAAAATGGACCCTGTTTGGAATTCGCCCCTGATCAACCTCTAGTAACTCTCGACTCACCAACTTTTGCACCAATCAAACTGATAATCTAATCTCTGTCAGCAGCTGTACTTCTGAATAGGCAGAGTATAAAGATATTGAGGTTGCAGCAGCTAGTGGCAGGGTGCTCTCCACACATTTTGCTCTCTTAAAATGTTCTCAATTGTAATGTCTTCCCTCTTTGAGATAAAAGTTTGCCTCCTTTTCCTTTTGAATTTTCTCCCAAATGTGTTTTTTTTTTTTTTTTTTTTCTGGGGTAAAGTGTTTGCCTCTTTTTTTACTTTCTCTTGAAGTTGGAGTCTTTATTTGGACTCTTTAGTGGGTGTCATGGAAACATGACACCTTTTTAGAACAATGTTTGAGTTCATTTTTGAGTTTAGTTAAAAGTTTAATTTGTTTATTTCCCCCATGTTGTGACCTGTCAGAGTGACCACTGTATGGGTCATAACACCATCAGTTGTACTAATTTTTATACTAATATTATACTTTTGGGTCCTTTTCTATGCCATGAAATGAGCCACTATCAACTGCCATTGTATTAAGAAAATAGATCAGGTTATTCGTTTCACAAACGTGAGAAAGTCATACGGATTTGAAACAACATGATGGTCTTACAAAATCCAATGTTTAAATGGACACAATGCTGTGAAAAGAGGTGAAGGAAAACAGGACTAGAATAGTTTACTAGAAATCCTGATCTAATAAAATCCTTAAGTGAGGAGCTTGTGTGTCAAAGGAGCAAATAAGAATAAAGGTCATGTCCTGTGTATTTACAGTTCAAACAGGCTAGATCAAATGTTTTAGCAGACACTGCACATGGACATAGAAAACAGCCCCTTTAGTTAACATCTAAACATTTGAGTAGAGAAAGGGTGAGTGTGAGAGTTCCAATTATTTAAGACCATATGTACTGCATGTTTACGTTTTTCTATTGGGTATGGTTATTATTACACACTTATTCATCTTTTCTGTGGATTAACGATAATTGGAAGGAGTGTTGGAATTGCCATGACTAAATTTGCCAGATGAATTGATGTTTAATATGATGTTGTAAGATTCCTTACTTTATATGTTTATATGTTTATTTGACATTTGAGTAAATGTACAATATGTATTTAAAAAGGTTAAAAGCTTTGACAAAAAAAAAAGAACAAAAAAAAACTTTTGATGTGTTAACATACTGTACATCATTAATTCTTTTGATTGCTAACAAAAATCAAATGAACACAGCAGCAAACTGATTGATGAAGACTTGAAATGAAGTGATAGAATGCTCTCGTCCAAACTGAAATTGCGTTTTCTCGACGGAAAACTGAGGCTTTGAAAAACGTTCTCCATAATTGCATACATTGAAAAAAAAAATTATTTATAGGAAACTGCAAACTTTCAAATGAAAACAGATCAGTGTGGATGTAGGCTTTTTATTTGTCTGGTGTTACATGCAAATACATCTTTTTGGTGCATATTTTGTGGTGTGTAAAGTCATACTCAAATAAATGAATAAATAAAGCATTTGTTGGTAATGAACACATTATCTACTCATCTATTGTTAGATATTTGGCACTTTCCACAAAAAGGGTACAAATAGATGCCCCAGTCCTTTTTTTTTAAAAGCACTTAAGGTACAAATCCCTTGTTCTTTAAATAAAGAAATATTTGTTATGTTATTTGAACTATCACCTCTAACTTATGTAGCTGCATCTCACATTTTTGTGCAACACTATGACCACATGATTCATTCAACATACTTTAAAATCATGACACTCAGGAAGTAACATAATTTGGAATCTTTCTGCAGCAACTTTCAACAAATGGCAATAAGATAGTACATTATATTATTCAGTTTTCTTTAGAAAAAAGTTTATTTGGAAAAATAAATTATTTTCTCATTTAATTTAGAACATAAGATATAAAGTTTAGAAAAAGGAGGAACATGTCAGAACACAGGAGAGGGCAAGACAAAGCGGCGTTGGGAATAAGCCATGGTGCATCTGGTTCTGGTATGTTTCTAAATATCACCATGATTTCTACAATTATATACTGTACAACATATACTGTGTTTTTTAAAGGAACTTTATGACAGAGGTCAAATTAAATGAATAACCAAATATATTTTACTATCTTTTAAAAGATAAAATACCTAATGAGATAAGAATTGTAATGACTGGGTGCTGAAAGCTGGAGGGAAAAGAAGAAAGTGGAAATAGTTCAACAGGAAACATAATTCTGGGTAGAAATGTGTTTGATGTTGGAAGAAGAACTGCACAATCTATTAAAGCTGAAGGAGAAGTACATGGAAGGCATGTTACTGTGGTTGATACTCCAAGCTGGAGGTTGCACTACCCTGTGGAAGACACTCCAAAGTTTGATAGACTGGACATTATGAGAAGTCCAAATCTATGTCCTCCTGGACCTCATGCCTTTCTTCTGGTCATTCCTGTCGATTCTACTTTTCCTATACTCTATAATATAGAGAAACAGCTGGAGTTTTGGTCTGAGATGTTCTGGAGTTACACTATTGTGTTGTTCAGTTCTATTGTTACATATGACAGAAGTACTTTAGTAGACAATCTTGTAAAATGTTCAGATCTTGAAATGCTCCTGAGGAAATGTCAGAACAGATATAATTTTCTTAATATTAAAAACGGGGATGACAACTTTCAAGTGATCGCACTGCTGGAACAAATTGAAGAAATGGCATCCGAAAACAATGGCCTTTATTTTAAAATTGGCAAAAGTCTCTCTGAAATGGAGGAGAGAGAGAGAGGGTAACCAGGGAAAGAGCCAAACAGAGATACCTTGCTGTGATGAAACAAAGGGCTGAACTTCAAGCATGCACTAGAGGTAAAAAATTAATACACTGATAACAACTTAAGTTTACCTGTTTCCAGCCAAGATCCATGTCCTCATTTCGAGGTCTGTATGCTTTTTATTGGGGGGGGGGGGGGATTTTTCCCTTTTTTCACCCAATTTGGAATGCCCAATTCCCAATGCGCTCTAGGTCCTTGTGGTGGCGTAGTGACTCGCCTCAATCCGGGTGGCGGAGGATGAATCCCAGTTGCCTCCATGTCTGAGACCATCAACCCACGCATCTTATCACGTGGCTCATTGAGCGCGTTGCCACGGAGACATAGCGCATGTGGAGGCTTCATGCCATCCACCGCGGCATCCACGCTCAACTCACCACGCGCCCCACCAAGAACGAACCACATTATGGCAACCACGAGGAGGTTACCCCATGTGATTCTACCCTTCCTAGCAACCAGGCCAATTTGGTTGCTTAGGAGACCTGGCTGGAGTCACTCAGCATGCCCTGGGATTCGAACTAGCGAATATAGGGGTGGTAGCCAGCGTCTTTTACCATTGAGCTACCCAGGCCCTGAGGTCTGTATGCTTAAATGTGTTTATAGTTACTGCATATTGTACTGTCACAAAATATGACCAATCTTTACAAACTAAATATAATTTGAAATGTAACGATTTAGTACTGGATCATAATTCTGAGGACTTTGTTGAATTCTACAACCTATATTTGTCACTAAAGAGTCGGCAGCCCAGTATTTATTGACCCTTTCCTATTTAAATGAAGAACAACATCTAACTGACATACGGATTGTGATTCTTGAAGCAACATGTTTTGGAAGGAGCTCTTCAGGCAATGTCATCCTGGGCAAAGAAGTTTTTGAAACTTTCGTTACAGAACAACAGTTCGTTGTGTAGTTGGTCATGCTGAAGTGGATGGGAGGCAGGTAACAGTGGTCGACACTCCAGGCTGGTACTACAACTGTCCTCTTGAAAAGACATCAGAGTTGGACAAACTGGAGATTAGACATAGTGTGTGTCTGTGTCATCCTGGTCCACATTCCATTCTCAAATCTGTTCCTATTGACCCAGCATTTAACAAGCATAAACGCATGGAGGTAGAGGAACACCTGGGTCTTTTTGGGAAAAAAGTCTGGAGCCATACAATTGTACTGTTCACCATAGGAGAATGGCTTGGAAATACAAGCATGGAGGAACGTATTGAAAAAGAAGGAAAGCATCTTCGGTGGCTGATGGAACAATGTGGAAACAGATACCAGGTTAAAAACTGTAAACAGCACATTGACAGCACACAAGCAATAAAACTCCTTGAGAAAGTTGAGGAAATGGTGATGGAGAACAATGGTAGTCATTACATACCAAACATGGAGAGCAATCCATCTATTGATCTTCAACTAAACTCGAAACAGCCAAAATAAACTTGATGAAAGTGAGGAAGGAATGATATATCCTACAATAACTTTTTAAGGGTAGGTATATTTGTCTTTATTCTCTATAACAGTGTTTCCAGCACCACTGCTTAGCAGCTGCTACCACTGCTGAATCTACAGTGCCGCTGCAAAAGAAAACAAAAAAAGTGATGTGTGCTTGCAGTCGACTTGAGCAAAAGACTTGGAGCTACGAAAAAAAAAATGCAACTTTCTATTCTGTTGTCCTGTATGGTCTGGACTCCAACAACAATCATAAAGCAAGATATTGCAGGTTGCTGGGCAACTCTCATCTTACAAGTGGCCTCTCCCTTGTAAAGAGAGAGAGCGTGAGCGAAAAGCTGACAAGCAAGCAGATTCTGAGCAAACTAGAGCTGTTCTGTGAAATTTCCACAATTCCATCTTTGTGTTAGTTTCGGTTTCCTAACCTGTGCTGAGCGTGTTATATACAAACCGCTCCAGATTCACTTTAATTTCACATTTGATATCATTTCATAATTCCAAATATGCTACTAATTAAAATACAAATCTTAAGTAACCCAACGACATCGGGTATTTGTGGACAGAGGATGAGAAGAGGATCACAATATAAGGCTATTGTGGTAACACTTCACAATCAGGTTTCACTCGTTAACATTAGTTAATCATTAGGTATCATGAATGAACAATGAGCACTTTATTTTAACAGCATAAATTAATCTTTGTTAATGTTAGTTGTTAATGTTAATACAATTGTTCATTGTTAGGTCATGTTAGTTCATAGTACATTAACTAATGTTAACATAAATTTTAATTTTAAAATATTAGGATATGTTGAAATCAACATTAACAAATATTAATAAAATCTGTACAAGTATTATTTATTGTTAGTTCATGTGAACTAATGTAGTTAACTAATGTAACAAATTGAACCTTATTCTAATGTGTTACCGCTAATTTTAACTCAGCTACACAATGAAACTTCCTTCTCTGTGGACTCTCCCCGATGCTAACACAGAATCCTGTAGGTAACATTGCTCTATAATATATCTATGAAATGCCACATAACTTAACATTATGTGTTTTTTCCTTATAAATGCATCTTCTGACCATATCTTTTATAACACTAGACAAGAAGTACAGTCTCTCAGAAGTGAGGATTGTCCTTCTGGAAGGAAAAAAATTTGGAAAGTGTGCAGCCGGAAATATCATTCTGCAAGGACGTTTTTTTGAGAGTATGCTGGGAGAGGTTATTCATTCCAAAATGACGTGCTACCTTAAGTACCAAAATATTACTTGTCTAATTTCCATACTGTAATGTACTACCCCAAGGTTTAGATAAAAAATAAATCATCAAAATATTACATCTATTATAATTATCATTGTGACATCATTGTCATTCTGTCTAGAACCATATAACCCCTTCAAGGCAATGTGTGACGCAACAGAACAAAGTTGGAGGATGTCAAGTTACTGTGGTTGACACACCAGGCTTGTCCACATCAAATCTGGAAAATGCAAGAGAAATGTTACGCAGTGTGACACTTTGCTCACCAGGTCCACATGCATTCCTGCAAGTGCTACCTTTGAATGAGTCTTTCACAAAGAAAGCTCAACAAACAGTGGAGGAGCTCATGAGCCTTTTTGGTGAGACTGTCGCATTAAAGAGATGGTTGCAAAAAAACAGAAGTGAATATTTCACTCTAGAAAAGAAAGAAGGCAACCCAACAACAACGATGTTTACTGAGTCAAAGACACTGACTGAAGAGGAGTGGAATAAACGGGAGGATAAACTTATAGAGAACATATTGAAGGCAGCAATGGTGGACCTGGATGCAGCAGAAAACCAGCCGCGAAGTCCCAAACAAAGGCAAAGCATTATTCATTCAGTCAATAGTAAGTTTCTGTTTTTATAGCATGCTCCACTATGGCTACGTTCACAGTGAGTGTTTGGGACTGAAAACCATATTTACTTACAGGTGTGAGTCTTGAATTGTCCTTGTGTGAAGGCAGCAGTTTATTTGTAGCTGAAACTCTAAATCCTGCTGCCAAAGCAGCTCAATGGCTCAGGAAAAATGCATCATCTGGATATGGCACACTTGACGCCATGAGCATCACGTCAAGTTCCGAAGATCCGAAGACAGAAAATATCAAAGATGACATTACAATGCCCCGATACTTTCCCAGTCACATGGGCACTCCAAAACATATGAGTTACATGAAGAATCAAAAACGTGCAAGACGTAGAGTGTATGATTTGGACATCACACACTACAGTATGTGCATATATAATGTAAATTTGATGGTTGCTTGGATTTAATACATCAGTATTGTCACTTGTGCTGTCAATAGCTTTTTTTGTAATCTATTTAACAATTTACTACAATTTGCATTTACTGTATATATTTAATTTCCTGTCAATATGTTGTGCATTTAGTTATAATATGCTGACTTTCTTGTTTAAGGAAAGAAAGCTAAATAAGCAATAAAGAAAACAAAATAAGTAACACAAATTGGTAGGTAAAAAGGTAAATGCGTTGATTGTGTTAAATTTAACATATTTAAAGCCCCAACTGTCACATTTTAACACCTAAATACTGAATACTGTTTATTTGCCAATAGTGTATCTTGTTCTCATTGTCTCTTTTGTGAGGGTTCTGATGTTGATCAATGAATCTTTTTTTTCTGTGCATAAGTAAAGGAATATGAAACTCATTTTGTATGAAGATAATTAAATATTATTTGACTAATGGCATAACCATGTACAGCAAATAATAACATTACAGTATGCATTACTTTCATGATTGTTGTAAAATGGTCCACTATAACATTACTGTGGAATGGCAGCATCAAGGGCATGCTTTCTGGAAGACATAACTACACTATGCACAGTACAACTCTACATTAGTCAGTCTACATAGTAAATCTTCCAAGCACTGTAATACATTGTGTGTGATTATTGTAAATAATTCAACTCTTATGTTTCTGTGGAATGGCAGTTCCAAGGGCAAATTTCTAGAATAAAAATGCTATTTAAAACTATGTTAATTTTCAAAACAAGATTTCCACATGTATGACATCTGTACAGTATGTGTTTGTAAATGTATGCTCGTGCAACTGTGAAAAAGGAATCGATTATCTTGTGTATTACCTATAAAATATTAATTTAAAAATGTACACAAAAATAAATAAATAAATACACTTTTTATTTAATATAGGCCCACATTAATGTTACTGTGAAATGGCAGACGTTTCTAAAAGAGTAAAGTAAATATGGAATTGCTAGACTAGATTTTAAGTATGCTATAGAAAGAGGGGAACATGGAGAGAAGGAATAGAAAAAAAAGCAATGGAGGACTTACCCTGATAAGACACCCAGGACGAGGTTGAGCATGAAGAAGGAGCCGATGATGATGAGAGGGATGAAGTACAGCCAGTTCCATGTGTTCCCAGAGGCATCATTAGCCTGCAAATAAACAAATAAAGTAAGTAGTTTTAAAATACAGTGTCTCGTGTTTCACTCCCATGCTCATAATTCACCAAACTTAAATCTATCTATACTGGCGGATAAAAATTTGGATAATGTACAGATTTTGCTCTTATGGAAAGAAATTGGTACTTTTATTCACCAAAGTGGCATTCAATTGATCACAATGTATAGTCAGGACATCAATAACGTGAAAAATTACTATTACAATTTGAAAAACTACTTCAGAGCGTTCTCATCAAAAAATCATCCATGTGCAACAATGACAGTTTTGCAGATTCTTGGCATTCCAGCTTTTTTTTTTTTTTTTCATTTTTGACCTAATATTGACCTTAAGACATGCCAGTCTATTGCTTACTGTGGCAACTCAAAAACAAACAAAAAGACAATGTTAAGCTTCATTTAATGAACCAAATAGCTTTCATCTGTGTTTGATATAATGGCAAGTGATTTTCTTGTACCAAATTAGCAATTTAGCATGATTACTCAAGGATAAGGTGTTGGAGTGATGGCTGCTGGAAATGGGGCCTGTCTAGATTTGATCAAAGATTACTTTTTAAAATAGTGTTGGTGCTGTTTTTTTACATCAGTAATGTCCTGAATATACTTTGTGATCAGTTGAATGCCACTTTGGTGAATTAAAGTACCAATTTCCTTCCGAAACAGCAAAAATCTCTACATTATTCCAAACCTTTGTCCGCCAGTGTAGGTCAGTTCAGCACAGTGCACAACAACTTTTACATTTTCTAAAAAATTATAACACCAAATAAATATAAAAAAATAAACATAATTCTTACATATAGAACTGCAACTAAGCAAAGCATACTAAATATATCTGTTTAGATCATATGAGAATCTAATGCTAAATAAATTAAGTTGATAAAAATCCACTCCCATATAACACCACAGAGGAAATATGGCTGACCCTCTTCAAGCACTGGCAAAGCCTCAGGCTCACATCAGAACTGCAGCCTAATGAAATAAGAAGTTCAAGAAAAGGGGAAGTCATTTGGAATTAGGGAGATTTTGCAACCATTGCGTCCCCCCACTGTTCTTCACCAGAGGCCCAAGGCAGATGGTTTAGCTCCAGTTCTGAAGACAGACTAATGGGGTGCCTAGACAGACTGTCGGAGTAACCGGGACATAGCGTTAGCAGCCGGCTCATGCAACAGCAGGGTGCCACTTGTTGTCATTCACCAGTTTTACCTGTTACTCACTCTTGGTATACTGTAATCATGACATCATAGACAGTGGTATGATGTAAGGGTGTGAATCTTTGTGTTGACAGTGATAGTATTTACAATTCATTTGTTTTCAAATCAATTCAAAATATATATATATACATTTTTTTTAATTCAGATCGATTCGAAACAATAAACAGCAATTTAATTCAGTAACTTATCAATACAAAATCCCTAAAGACTTTCCCTTGTTTCTAAGGCAAAACACAGAAAAATGAACTAATTTATTTAAAGGTGCTGTAAGCAATGTTTTCAATTCTGGAACTTCCACCAGACTCAAGCCTTGGTAACACAACACTTTGCGCTCCATTCAATCCCATTTAAACACATCCGAATGCAGGAGACAAGAAACGCAAGCTCATGGAAAGAAATTTTGCAGATCGCTGTGACTTGCGAATTCGTATGACAAAAAGACGTGTGACCAATAAAATATTGAACGTCACTTACTGACCTCTTGGCTCTGGACTATTCAGTGATATCTGGCAGACACAAGGGATGTTTTATGCATGTCATTTAATTTAAAAAATAGCTAGTTATACTGTATATGCACAAAAAATTACAGTTCACTTTGATATCAGAGAGTAATTCATAGAATGCAAATATTTTATCAATATAGTTTAGTGCATATGGGAAACATAAAAATGGACCCAGTAATGGACAGATATGTGTTCGTGTTTCTGCTGCAAAGTGAGACCATTTCATATGTTTATTCAGAGTTATATTATTCATGTTGTGGAATTGTGCCAAAGTTCATTCACTATTCTATGAATGAATCCACTACGTGTTTTAATTCCAATCTAATACCATATGCTTGTCTAATCCATTAAGGCTGCTACCATGTTCATTTAAAGCACGGTGCAGCCAAAATAGATCAAAGATTGCGCTGCTGCTTTGAATCACATCAGTGGTCCTTGCACTCTTAAAATCATGTCCTCCTGAGAGCTTTCGTAGACATCAAAGCCATGTGGAACAATCTTGCCCCCTCCATAATTGCCCTGGTGTTGTTGATGCAGTTGATTGTGTATCACATAAAACAAGCCCCACAGGTAAGCTGAGGTACTAGTGAGACTTAATGCTGCAAAATAAACTGCAGGCTGACAAAGCAAGTGAGTGGTGAGAAATGCTGTGCATTAAAAATGAAAATGAGGTAAATTATTCAGCTAATACAATCTATAGTGAAGGACAATGTCAATCACACATTTTGAAAATGGACATGTAGTTTTTTCTCTCATTAGTTTCTGTCTACTCTACCAAATTGGATGACACTTTACCTCTTTTTTTATTTGATACATGAATTTGAGATATGTTTTTTCCAAAGCGATTTGACAGTGCATTCAAAGCAAGGTTATAATAGTTTTAAAATTTTAATTTCGTTTTTATTTCTATTTAATTTTCAATCTGTCACTCCAATTTAGTTTAGTTTTCGTTTTGTTTATCAGTTCTTTGTTAGTTTTAGTTCCCCTTCTGTCACTCACTTGACGCTGTGTCGATGTAGTGACACTAGGGGTCGCTCTTGAAAGCCCCGAACACCTCAGATCTTTGAGAAAAGGCCAATGAGAATTGGCGAGTGGAATTTGAATGCCACTCCCCCGGACATACGGGTATAAAAGGAGCTGGCTCACAACCACTCATTCAGATTTTTTCTTCGGAGCCGAGAGGTTGTACTATCAGCGAGCTGAATACTACTGCTGTTCCATTCATCTCTTAAGAAGCGTATGCTGTTGGATATATGACGCATTTCCAGCAGCTTTCTCTCCTTCTGCACGACGAGTGCAGATTTCGCCCCTGGGCGCTTCGACAGCGCTAAAAGAGTGTATATTCTTGCTAAAGAGTATATTTTCTCTATTGAAGCACACGCATTGACGCTGAACGTCTTTTTAAAGATGCGTCTTTATAAAGATGCCTTTCTGTCTTTGTGTGATTCCTGGATGCGGTCGCTATCTCTCCGCTTCTGACAGCCACGGGCGCTGCCTCACGTGTCTGGGCAGCGATCACACTGAGGCAGCATTCATGGATGGTTCATGTTCTCATTGCAAGAATATGACCATGGCAACTCTGCAGTCATGGCTTTCCTTCTTCCGGGGGAAAGCCACTCTAGCTGCCCCCCGCGCCACGCCTTTTATCTCCGGGTACAAGGCCGGCCCAGCTGGCGCTGGAGGCGATTTGGGGGCTTCAATGGGCGCGGCTCCGCCGGGTAAATCCCCGTGGACCTCCCATTCCCCAGCACGCTCGTTTGCCCCCGGCGAGTTCCGAGAGGAGTCCAGCTCGCCCCAGGGCCAGCTTAGTGTCCCTTTCAGAGCTCCGGAGCGGGATGAGTGCTCGATCGCTGTATCGGAGAGCGTACTGGCGATGTCAAACGCCGAGGACTCGACTCGGCTGCCACCTTCGGGTCGGCCCACCCAGTCTGAGGCTGACGGCAAGATGAACGCCATGCTTGCCCGGGCCGCCGCATGTGTCGGGTTGGAGTGAAACCTTCCACCCTCCCCTGAGCCCTCGTGGCTAGATGATTGGTTCCAGGGTTCGGGGAGCCGCTCACAGCCACGCCCCAACCTCTCACGTAATCCTGAGACCCCGGCCGGGCTATGTGCCCAAGTTTCCCATAACCCCCTTCAGGGATCAGGTGGTGAACCTGCAACCATTGCCCCAGGAGGAGGCAGACCCAGCCCTGTCGTTGCTGTGTCCGGTGTGTACTTTGCACATCTACTTGGATTGCACGCAGAGCTTTAGACGCAGAGCAGCTCTTTGCCTGCTTTGGCGGACAGCGGAAAGGGAACGCTGTCTCCAAACAGAGGCTTTCCCACTGAATCGTGGATGCCATTGCTATGGCATACCAGGCCCAGGCCATGCCCGTCCCTTCGGGAATACGAGCACACTCCACAAGGAGTCTGGCATCCTCGTGGGCACTGGCCCATGGCACCTCTCTTGCAGACATCTGCAGGGCAGCAGGCTGGGTGACACCCAATACCTTCGCGAGATTTTACAATCTCCAGGTTGAGCCGGTTTCATCCCGTGTTCTGTCAGGTACGAACAGGTAAGTTCGGGAATACAGACAGCTGTCCGGGTGTATCGCTTGCATATAGCACCTTTCCCCTCCAAAGAGGTGAAGATGTGCGCTTCTTTTCCCATGCGAGTTCACGAACCCATCAACCCTGGATGTCCTTCCTCCCTAGCCCTGTGGCTCACGAATTCAGCGGAGGAATTCACAGCTGGAACAGTACGTGTCCTAATATGCCCTTACTGAGGTAGGTGCTCCACGGGTGTCGGTTACTCCGGTAACCCCCTGTGATGTATTTTCCCCAGCACGGTCTCCCTGTCGGCAGACCTGCGTCTCCCTTCGACAGAGCCCTCTCTGTCCCGGTCACCATGTTTGTAGAGCTCCTCCCCTTTCAGGCAGGACTTACCACCGCGCCTCTTCCATGTGCGGCTCTGAGCCCACATGACGTGCTTGCCACATGTTACCTCCCTTCCGGGCAGGATGTGGTCTCCGCGGGGTCTTTTCCCCCTGAAAAATAGGATAGGAAAAGAACACCTTCCACAGCACATATATTGAGCATTAAAATGGCCCCAGCCGAATAACTGAATACTCTGTGGAGAGAAAACAATCGAGAGAAAAGGCCGCGGCTGCCGCTGTAAGACCAGATGGAGAATGTCTACTGTTGTTACAGTATACATTGTTTATTCCCACTATCAGCATGCCCTAGGGCTGGGTATTGGTACAGATTTCCTGATTCAATCTGATTACGATTCACAAGCTCTCGATTCGATTCCGATTTCGATTCAGTTCTATTCAATATCGATTCATATGGGTTTATTTCAGTAATAATGTCCCTTTGGCTTACATATAAAATAAATTCTCTCCCAGCTTATGCTGTTAATTATACAGGGGACCTTTTACCTTGGTTCATTAGGAAAATATTAACTAGTTATATTTTGTTACTTTTTCATCATTTTGGTCACATTTTGGCTTTTAAAAAAATTATCAAATAAATGTATTCAATCAATAAATAAGATATTATATTTCATATATTACTTTTGTTTTATTGTTAAAAAATTGCATAATTTGTACTATTTATAAGTATTTACATTGATCTGTTGAACACATGCTCAATTGAACACTGGTACTGTTTCTTTAACAAAAACGGCATTTCTGTAAACAGCGCCTTTAAATGAGCGCATGTTAACTAGAGAGGACTCGAATGGCTTTACATTATCTGTGCAATGCAAGATTAGAATTAAATGTTTTTTTGTAGTTGTTTTTGATCAACAACTGACTGTAAAGAACAGAAAGGGTATTCAGAGAGACAGTATTCAATGACAAATAGGTTGCATGGATCTCATCCTTGAACACACATTACACGGAACAAATTTGACTCTCAACATGCTGTGAAAGGATCTTGCTGCTGAACACTTCAAGACTAAATTACACATTTACTAGTTATGTGAATAACCAAGGTTTGTGAAATGTAATTATTTATCAGCTAGTTGCCAAATATATTCGCTTTAGTTGCATAGCGCAAAATTTGGTTGCAAATGCGAGTGATTTCCTCTCATTGTAACAGAGGGTTGCTCACTGAGTGAAAGATCGATCTTGGGATTTAAGAATCGATATCGAGATCGCTCAAATGAAGATTGCGATTAATTGGAGAAACAATATTTTTAACCACACCTAGCATGCCCCAGTATTTATAAAGGCTGCCTCTTCTGAATTCACTCCTAATAAAGCAACAGTGTGAGGAGGAGGAGGTATAAGCTCCAGTGAGGGAGGAAGGGAAGACAGACCTCTACTGTGAAACAGTCTCTCAGTCACTGTTCACTGTTCAGTACCCAGAGGAGACCATCTTTTACTCCTTTATATGCTGATGAAGGAATTATATTTCTCTGAAATCCACAGCAATTTATCACTGCTGAGAGTTATAATGCAGAATTTAAGTGGCTTGGTATATACACATTTCATATGAGAACATATCATAATATTTATCTGGTGTTTTCTTTATATTAAGCAATCAAACTTTCAGATTCAGAAAGAGGATCTGTATATATTATAATATGCAATCTGTACAAACCCATAGCTCTGTGGTCATTAAGTCATTTGAGAGACTGGTGTTGGACCACCTGAAGGACATCACTGGACCCTTTCTGGATCCTCTTCAATTTGCTTATAGAGCAAACAAGTTTGTGGATGATGCAGTCAGCTAGGGCTGCAACTAACGATTATTTTGATAATAGAATAATCTAACGATTATTAGAAAGATTATTTGACTATACTGCGATTATTGTAACGATTAATCATAAGCTCTTAACCGACTATTCAGCTTGTGCCCGACTTAAAAGGTTGTATTAAACGTGCTTACTAACAATAAAGAAGACAAAATCATCTATTAAAAATACCTCTAAATGACATTCACTGAATTAAAGGAATTTTAATTCAGTAAAACAATTCACTGCGAAAAAATTATACTGTTATCAAGTATTTTGTCTTGTTTTCCATTTAAAATTGTATAAAAATCCTTAAAACAAGATGCATTTACTTGAGAAGCAATATATAAGTTATTTAGACTGCTTTCAGAGAATGTATCTTGAATAAACTGTAAGTGTATTTTGAATATAAGTGTATTTTATTTCACTTGATCATACTTCTGCCAGTGCTGTAAAGTCAAAATATATTATATTCAAGATATATTCTCCAAAAGCAAGTCTAAATATCTTAAATGTTGCTTTTCAGGTAAATGTATATTGTTTTAAGTATTTTTAGATATTTTAAAATATTTAATATTATATTCAACTTTTTCTAATAAAATTGTTTTTTTCTGCAGTATAGCTGCTAAAGTAAATATACGTTGTTTTAAAGGAGTTTTAGATATTTATATTGGAAAACAAGCCAAAACAAAAACAAAACAAAAACGTATTTTGTTGCAGTGTATAACGGGCTTAGACTACCCTTTCTCACCTATTTGTTCACTTGCTTTCGATCCATCTTTAACTCTTCTTAAAAGAGCTGCGTATCGCAGATTTTCTTCCCGATAAGATACACACCGCAACATATGTGTTATGATTCACTATGTCATGAGCAATCACGTAATAATCTAGATGCAGCAAGCATCCCTGCGCCAGACTGTGCATCGGCCGGGTGCAGTTCCAATCATTTTTCAAGTCAAGTCAAGTCATTTTTATTTGTATAGTGCCTTTCACAACACACATCCTTTCAAAGCAGCTTTACAGAAAATCATGCATTAACAGAAAATAAAACTGTAATGTCTATAATGTCTTACAGTCATTATTGTGTAGTTTGATAAAATACGATTGTGAATTGTGTTTAAAAATAAGTAATTAAATAATAATTGTATTTAGAATCCCAGTGAGCAAGCCGAAGGCGCTGACCGCACAGAGAAAAGCCAGTTTTGGAGTTTGTGCTTATTTACATGACCTGCTTCCTTATTATTTTAACTTTAATAAAGGATGCATTAAAGATATAACGGCAGGTGTTTCCTTTAAAGACGCTCTGACATACAAGTTTTTAAGCATAAGCGGAATGGCAGCTCCAGATCCGCTTATTCCACAATGAGAGTGCTTCTGTATTTTTCTTAGTCTGTAATTTTTTATAATTTTCTCATAATTTACAATCTACTAAAGCTGTTTGGAAAGTTTGGAGTGCGTTTGGACTGTGAACTGTGTCTTCTTCCTCTCCTCAATCAGGCGTGAGCTGAAGTGCTCCTCTCGCGCGTCATTAGAGTTTAATCTGATCTCATGTTACGTTAAATGAGATCAAACGACTATTAAAATTTTTGTCGACATTTTTTTATTGTTGACATTGTCAATAACGTCCACTAATTATTTCAGCCCTACAGTAAACATGGGATTGCATCATATCCTGCAACATCTGGACAGACCAGGGACTAATGCAAGGATCCTTTTTGTGGACTTCAGTTCGGCTTTCAGCACCATCATCCCAGCTATTCTCCGGACTAAATTAACCCAACTCTCTGTTCCCACATCTGTTAGTGGATCATCAGCTTTCTGACAGACAGGCAGCAGCTAGTGAGACTTGGGAAATTCACTTCCAGCACACGTACGATCAGCACTGGTGCCCCCCAGGGATGTGTGCTCTCCCTCTACTCTTCTCCCTCTACACCAATGACTGCATCGCCAAGGACCCCTCTGTCAAGCTCCTGAAGTTTGCAGATGACACTACTGTCATCAGCCTCATCCAAGATGACGATGAGTCTGCATACAGAAGGGAAGTTGAATGGCTGACTCACTGGTGCAGTCATAACAACCTAGAGCTCAACACGCTCAAAACAGTGGAGATGATTGTAGACTTTAGGAGGAACACCCCAACATTGACCCGCTCACCATTCTAAACAGCACTGTGGCAGCAGTGGAGTCATTCAGGTTCCTGGGCACTACCATCTCACAGGACCTGAATTGGGAGACCCACATTTACTCCACTGTGAAAAAGGCCCAGCTGAGGTTGTACCTCCTTCGCAAGTTGAGGAAGTTCAACCTGCCACAGGCGCTGCTAATCCAGTTCTACTCAGCAGTCACTGAGTCTGTCCTCTGCACTTCAATAACTGTGTGGTATGGTTCAGCTACAAAATCGGACATCAGACTACAAAGGAGAGTTTGGACTGCTGAGCGGATTATTGGTTGCCCCCTGCTCTCCCTTCAAGGACTGTACAATTCCGGAGTGAGGAAAAGGGCTGGAAAAATCATTCTGGACCCCACTCACCCAGCCAACTTCCTATTTGAACTGTTGCCTTCTGGCAGGCGCTACAGAGCACTGAGCACCAGAACCGTCAGGCACAAGAACAGTTTTTTCACTCAGGCTATCCATCTCATGAACAGTTGACTGCCCCATTGAGTAATAATTACGTGCAATACACAACATATCCTGCCCCTTCTGCATTACATTCCCTTGCACTATCTGAATATAACAGATTTGTATTATATATACAGTATATATACATACGTATATATACTGTATATATATTTTTGTCTTATTGTGTATTTCTATATATACTTATATTTTCTATTTGCTTTGCTTTTTTATTATCTCTGTCTTGTTGTATTGTTTGTGCACTGGAAGCTTCTGTCACCAAGATAAATTCCTTGTATGTGTAAGCTTACTTGGCAATAAAGCTCATAAAGCTCTTCATTCTACTGTAATGTTTTTTTTTTAATTATTATTATTTACTATACAATGAGATGGAAGGACCAACTAATCAGTATATAAGGTCTGCAAGGCATTACTGTCTTTAGTCCAAATCAGTCTAATGTTTCAAAGGAAACAACTTAAATCTAGTCTAGATAGTAGTGCATCACACAACTTTGAGCTGTCATTGCCTGTCTCTAACCTAGTTTATAGGCCTTGTTGTCTGTACCAGCAAACCAAATGGTAAAACAAAATCTTCTTCCCTAATGGACAGATATTTCAACTGGTTAAGCAGAGAAATAAGGAATAGGAAGACAAAATGGTTATGAAACTGCTGCAAATGAGATATCCTTCACAATGCAATGGTTGCTTGCTTTCCATTTCACAGAATTTCAAAAGAACCAAGCAACCAATGTTAAGATAAACAAGCAACATGGTCACTCACATGCATAAAGAAAAAAAAAGATTTAGCATTTTGAACATACATTTAATCTAAAAACAAATGTAAAGGAACAAAAAAATATAATTTGTATTATTTATTAGGGGTGTTAGACTTTTTTAGCAAATACTGTTAGAAGAAGTAGCGCATTTATCATATTTCCCTTAATCTGTTTCACCATGATGTTTTTCTACAGTTTGAACTACAACACTGTTCTTCTTATTTTTCTTCTTTGATATAGCCTCTCTGAATATTTGTAAAGCTTTTTAAGACACATTCTTGAAACACTCTTCTTGACCTATAAATGCTAATAAATCATCATAAACTTTTTTATGCTGCATCATACAGAGTGAACTGAATAAAGTGTTAAATCAGCTAAGTAAAGTGCAATATTTTGTCTACGAGTCCTTGCAGGGAGACAAACTATGAATTTTATGGACCCTTTTGCTGCAGTAATCACACATCTCTCCGTCTCCCATGCCAAGCCAGTGAAATAATAAAGACAAAGTGCTTTGTTTTTTTCTTTCCTTTTTTGTTTTTGTTTTTTATTCCAGTAGTGCAGACCCCCTTGCACCTCTATGCACACATCCTTTCATCGCCACTCTAATTAGTTTTATCCAAAAAGGAAGCAGAGGAGAGCGAGAGACAGTGAGTGAAAAAATAGAAATGATTCATTGCAGCATAAATCCAAATATGATTCTACTTTGTCCAGCTTCCAACAGGCTATATTTAAAGATGTTTAATGAGCTGAACGATAGGCCTGACAGCCCAGGACGACAGTGTGACAGGGTCAAGAAGACCTGGTGACTCAGCCTGCAGTAACAAGACTGAAACACAGTGATTAAACTGACACACACTGGCCACTGGAATTGCAAGGTTATTAGCAAGGCATTAACACCAACTAAATGCAGTAAAACATGGTTACACTCAGGGCTGCAATCTGCACAATGCCATACAGTACCCTTAAGACCATACAGTTTTCATTATTCACTGATAATCTGTCCCTACGCCGAAGCTGTGGAATGGACTACAAAAGTTGTATGAACTAATAAAATAGCATGTCAAAATTGTGCTAAATGCAAATGCTGTCAAACCTGGCATTATGCACCTAAATGTGCAATATTTGATTTGAGAGCTATGGCGGTGGGCAAACTTTTCAATAAATAACTTAAATATCTGTGTGTTCATTGCACAAAGCTATTGGATGGCTTCAGAAGACTTAGAACATAGTGCACAAATCATATGGACCACTTCAATGGTGCTTTGAACTGTTGAGCTATGTGAAGATTCTTAAAAAAAATCAGCACAAGGGTTTGAAAGAACACAAGGGAGAGAAAATAATCACAATATTTATTTTTGGGTGAACTTTTCCTTAAAATATAAACTTTTACACAAGACTGTCCACAAGGGCTGTTTTGTTGCTAAATCCAATTTTCAAGAACAATGACTGAAGAAAACCAATCTCTGCCTACTTAATAATTTGACCATGTACTGCCAATGGTTGGACCTCACTTTTTGCAGGCTGCAAATGGACAAAAACAAATAGACAAAGACCAGAAAATCCGTTACATAAATATTACTCTTGCACAAGAATACTATAATTACTGTGGATAAAAACAAACTTTTCAGTGTTTCTTTCACTGCCTCTGTCCAATAGATAGTGCTTCACTACAGGAGATCTGACCGGAACCCTGAACAAGCATGACACAGCAGTGGTAATTAGGCAAAAAGCGATTAATCTCTAGCACAGCGAGAGTGTAATAAAACTAATAGGCATGAAATGAGGACTGCCATGTCATTAGCCGAGGACTCCTCCCCTGCTCGCTTGTCTGTGCAGGTGCTTTTTATGGGTTGAGTCTGAGATTATGTACCAGTTTTGAGAAACTTACACTAACCTCTGAACCTCTGATTGTCATTTACAGGGACACATTGTTATGCTTAATAATGAATTTCAGTAGCATGGGCATGGAAAGAATAATGCCAATAATCCATCAAAGACAATCCCCTGATTCCATTGTGCTCATACAGTGCCATAAAGACATCAATCCAAAGAGACACATCCCAGCAACACTGAGAAGCAATCAAGAAAATGGAGTGCCACCATCATTCTTAGTTAATGATGTTGGTCCACCTTGCATTCCAACCATGAGCAGCATCTCAAAGCAGCATATTATGCAGTGTCTTCAATGGTACATGATAGTGCCTTGCAAGAGTATTCAGATAATAAGTTCTCAATTTGCAAAGACCCCATTTACACCTGGTATTAAGATGCGTTTTTAGTGATCCTATCACATGTGGTCAGCCCTACATACAGGTCTAAAACATTTTGCGATCGGATCAAAAGAATCACATACGAATGTTGTCAAAAATGCATATGACCGCATCATATTTGAAGTATAAAAGGTAATCCATCCTGTATGCATCCCTGCAGCAGCAAAGTACCACCCCTCGTCTGTCAATCAACCGCTGCCCAAAAACAAGAGTTTAAATTTTATCGGTTACGAGCGGCTTTAAAAGGAAAAAAAACATCTGATAAGAACATTTGAAAAAGCGGATATACACAAACATGAGAACTTCACTGATCTTCTTTAGTGTGTCTGAAATCATCATGCGGGGACACGTAAGAGAAGAACGAACATCTGCAGCTCAGGTAAATACAACTAACTGACTAAAATAACAGACAATTCAGCTCGAAATGTTGCTTTTGTGTGTAGATTAAATTTGAGCTGCATCTGGGAGAAACAGCGGGTTTTTTTGGGGGGGGGGGTATTTTTCTGACTTTGTTGCGGTTTATTATCATGCAGTAACATTCTGACATAGTGCTCGATGTATTTTGTCATGAAACAGAGTCCCTCCCCTCCAAATACGATCACAAGTAGTCACAGGAGACGCATTTAAGCGACCAGGTGTAAACAGCGATGTGTCTCACCTGACCACCTGTGATCGGATCACCCGATACATATCTTAATACCATGTGTAAATGGAGACAAAGAAGAATGATCTCATACCTTGTGTTCTGTATACATTAAATCAGCTGTTTTACAATGAAGCCATATGCAGCCACTTACAAAAACAGCAATTATTAGAACCGTTGTGAAATGTGGCTTCACCAAAATCTTCCCCAAAAATTGAATAAAAGTAAGGTAAACACTGAAAAGAAATGTGCTGTATACTTTAGTATATGTAAATATAAGGTAAATTACTACTTCTTGCCTTTTTCAGATGGTTGCTAGACAGCTGCATCTGGGAAAGATTTGAGACATCTGAATATGATAAACAACATATATTAATTTACACTCTATTTGTCACCAATTATCTTTGCTTGTC
Organism: Myxocyprinus asiaticus; assembly: GCF_019703515.2. NCBI lineage: Eukaryota > Metazoa > Chordata > Actinopteri > Cypriniformes > Catostomidae > Myxocyprinus > Myxocyprinus asiaticus. The sequence continues at coordinate 30,905,586 of NC_059383.1, read as the reverse complement.
AATGCAAAATGGTTTAGAACTGCAGCGAGCCGCTGGTGACATTACAAATGAGTCTCTATGAATAGGGATTGAAGCTTTTAGCTAAAATTAATGTGTAAACATTACAAGCTCCAGTAGTTACAAATTGGCAATAAAATGATGAATCTGGCTCTGGGTTTGCAGAGACCTATTTTTAATGGAAACTTATATGTTGTTATTTTATTTAAAATTTTTTCCAGTAGAACACAAAAGGATAAATAAAGAATCATTGACCCTGTTTTCAACAGGTATTAAGATGCGTCTTGGGTGATTCGATCAAATGTGGTCAGGTGAGACACATCGCTGTTTACACCTGGTCAAATAAGTCTCCTGTGACCACATGTGATCGGATTTGTAGGGGAGGAACTCTGTTTCATGATGACATACGTAAGTCACTATGTCAGCATGTTACTGCACGATCATAAACCACAACAAAGTCAGAAAAGACAAAGAAAACATTTCTTCATGATGCAGATGAAATTTCATTCAAGCACAAATGCAACATTCAGAGAGGAATTTTCCATTATTTCACTGTATTACATGTATTAACCTGAGCTGCAGATGTTCGTGCTTCTCATAAGTGTTTTAGCACAGAGGTTGATTGACAGGTGAGGGGTGGCGCTTCGCTGCTGCCGGGATGCATACAGGATGGATTAGCGTTTACACCTCAAATGTGATGCTGTCACATGCGTTTTTGACCACATTCCTATGTGGTTTTAATGATCCCATCACAAAAAACATTTTAGACCTCGTTTACACCTGTATATAGCGCTAACCACATGTGATCCAATCACCAAAAACGCATCTTAAAACCAGGTGTAAACGAGGTCATTATGCAGCTCTTGCTATACAAAGTCAGTTCATGGTGAACACAGCAGTCAAACTCCAAAAAACGACAAAATATCAAAGAAGCACCATAAAGGTAGTCCATATGACTTACTGTATATATATTCTGAAGTCTTCAGAAGCCATAAAATAAGTTTGTGTGAGGTTCAGACCAAGGATTAAGTCATCATTGGGGACGGGGTGTCTAAGCACAATCAACAGCCCTCCACATACAGAATGACAGGAAAAGGTTGGCAGTGTACAGTCTGAGTTCAGACAGTGGTGGGGGAAAGCACTACAGGAACATGGTGGCATATGCTGCCCACACTATGTTTTAGCAGACTGACGCTGCACACATTTGTAAACTGTGAGAAGAAGGGGAGCAGGTGAAACTACAACAGTCTCTTCTGTCACACAGCAGGGTTTATACTACACTCCCTGGAAGCATTGCTGAGTGTAGGGGAAGCACAAACAATACCGTACATGCCAGCATTTCTTGTCAATGTGATGTCTTTATAATGACTGACCTGTGGTTTTAACATATGCTTATTTAGGAATGAGGTGCCAGAGTTCTGTCAAAAGGTGCTACATTTACCCAGGTGACATATCCCAAATGTGAACATGCTCTTTTGGATTTTTCACCATCTGCAGTTAAACCAAGCAAAGTTCTTTCAAATCTTTCAATTTGTCTTCACACATGGAGCGGTTTTAGCAGTCTCCTGAGTTCAACACTCAGACAAGCAGAACTCTGTCAGATGTTCTAAAACAATGCGAGATTCAGAAACAAAAAGAAGCCTTTGAGATTACACACATTAGTATTCCAGACTGTGTATGCATGCAGAAGCTTTAACCCCATTCCAACTGCATATGCCTCCTCAGATTTTTTAGCTAAGTTGATTTTGAATGCAACAGGGACAAGCCAGCGATCCACATGATTAAAACAGCTTAATAAAATACTAAATAATTCTTTAATGAAACTGTAAAAATGCAGAATGTTTTCTGTGAGGGTTAGGTTTAGGGGTGGGGAAGGGTGAGGGTGAGGGGACAGAAAATATTATTAGCTCAGTATAAAAACAAATAGAAGTCTATGGAATGTGCTCACAAGTATAGAAAAACAAAAGTATGTGTGTGCTCATACAGATTTGCCTAAACTAATATAGTGAAACAGGACGAAATTTTAAGTGGTCCTCACTAGTTAAAAAGGCTCATAAATGGGCCAAATCATGTTTTAATCCTTTAAAACTACAAATATATGTTTATGTGAGGGTTAGGCTTAGATGATATAGCAAATATCATCCTTTAAATCTGTATAAAAGCCATTGCGTTTTTTTAGATGTCCACTAATACTAATATAGTGGGAAAAAAAACTTGTGCTTTTGATGGCAACATTTTGATGGCAACTCACATGGTATAGTACATCAGTCCATCCTTCCATGGTGATGCACTGGAAGACTGTGAGTATGGCGAAGAGGATGTTATCAAAGTTTGTGATGCCAAAATTGGGTCCTTTCCAGTTGTCTTTACACTCTGTTCCATTGGGACACAGTCTCGAGGGTGACTCTGAACCGCACGGGTAATCACCAACCTGTTCTCCTGCACACAAACAAACAAATGAAATCTACTCAAAAAAGAAAGGGAGACAAAGCAAACAATGTAACAACACTAAATACGGATTTAGAGAGGAAATTAGTGTAAATGCCCCCTACAAACAAGTCTCACACACACACACACACACACACACACACACACACACACACACACACACACACACACTCTCCCTCTTTCTCTCTGAGGCATAGCACCTGCTGATGTTGCTGACTGAAGGAGGCTGCAGCTGAGCGCATGTTAGCAGCTCAGCCGCTCTTTATCGAAAACCTCATTATACCAACACGGACTAATTAAACGCACTTGGTTTGTGAAATAACTCACTCTCTCTCTCACATACACACACACACATATTACATTAACGGCCTGTCAAGATCCCTCACACCATGGTCACACAAATTCAGTACATAAATACACAAACATGCACACATATACAGCCTCCAGCTGGCAAAGCATAGCTTATGTCCTCATCTGAAAGAACCGTGCTGTGCAGACACAAGAAGAAACAGCTCAAGGATAGCAAGAGCTTGCTTTTGAATATCACTCCTTTAAAATCGCTCTAAAGGAGTCAGTGTGCTTTTCTTGCCTCATGAAAACATCTGCTTTGTAATTGGGTAGTTGATATACTGTATAACATGTCCATGGAATTTTTTTTTATTTTATTTTATTTTTTTTTTTTTGTCAACAAGATTTTAGGTTAAGGTAACACTTCTATTTGTTAACATTAGTTATTGCATTAGGTATCATGAACTCACGATGAACAATGACTTTTTAAAGTATTTATTAATCTTGGTTAATGTTATTTGTCAAAATATTATTTTTCATTTTTAATTCATGTTAAATAATATTGCATTAATTAACGTTGTAACATATTTTAACCGAATTTTTTGTATTAGAAATGAACATCAATCAAGATTAGTAAATGCTATAAAGTACTGTTTATTGTTAGTTCATGTCAACGAATATACGAAGCTAACGTTAAAGGAATAGTTCCCCAAACATTTTTAATTCTCTCATCATTTACTCACCCTCATGCCATCCCAGATGTGTATGACTTTATGTCTTCTGCTGAACACAAGCGAAGATTTTTAGAAGAATATTTCAGCTCTGTTGGACCATTCAATGAAAGTGAATGTGTTCCAAAATTCTGAAGCTCCAAAAGCACATAAATGCAGCATAAAAGTGATCATATGCCTCCAGTGGTTAAATTAATATCTTTAGAAGTGATATGATAAGTGTGGGTGAGAAACAGACCAATATTTAAAACGTTTTTAATAACAATCTCCACTTTCACATTCTTCATTTTTTGTTTTTGGTGATTCACATTCTTTGTGCATATTGCAACCTACTGGCAAGCAGTAGAAATTATAGTAAAAAAGGATTTAAATATCGATCTGTTTCTCATCCACACTTATCATATCCCTTCAGAAGACATGTATTAAACTACTGGAGTCATATGGATTAATTTTATGCTGCCTTTAGTTTTGGAGATTCAGAAGTTTGGTACCCATTCACTTGCATTGTATGGACCTACATAGCTGAAATATTTTTTCTAAAAATCTACATTTGTGTTCAGCAGAAGAAAGAAATGCACAAACATCTGGGATGGCGTGAGTAAATGATGAGAGAAAATAAAATTTTGGGTGAACTATCCCTTTAACTAAATTAACCTTATTGTAAAGTGTTACCAGGTAAAATTTATATAAATGTACAGTATAAGAGAACTGGTCACCATTTCTCAAGTTCTCCACCATTTTTAATCACCTTTTTGTCTTTATTAGTACATTTTAAATAGTCAGGCGGTGTGACAAATTAATTAGAAAATATATAAATATTTAATGTAGTTTCTTTATTAATAATATAATAATTATATAAAAAAATTGCAAAATGTTGTTTAAAATATGCACCACTGCATCACTTTCCAATTTCTTTTTTAGGTTAACTACCCAGTTACGATCAATGATATTCTGCTTCAGAATTATTATTTTAGGAAATGTAATTACATTTGTTTGTAATCGTGTGGCACACTAGGATGTATTAAAGTGTGTCATGTGAGTTTAATGACCATTCCAATATCTGCCATTGTTTATGGAGTGTGTACACATCAGAGCACAATGAAATACTAATGAACATCTGCAACTATTGCTTTCATTACAGGAGAGTAAAACAGATAGAGAGAGAGAGAATATGAATATCTGTCTGGTCTCTCTCACTTACATTCATTCCCTAGCTACACTCAACAGGAAACAGCAGAGGTTTGTGAGTGAATGTCAGTCAGCAAAGAGGACGGAGGACATTTTAAAAAACAAAAGGAGACAGAGAAGACCTCTGATCAGAAAAAAGGTGCTTTTTAAAAAAATATATAATGAGTATTAGTGGCATCATTGTATATTAGCATGCACATGTATACTGTATGTATATGTGTGGTTCAATGTGTTTGAGTGGGTGGCTGGTTGTGCCTCTTTGCCACATTGTGTATAAAAGCTTAGAAAAGACACACATTTTGTGGCTAAAGTAAACACAATAAAAACACTACAAACCACATAAACCCAAATCTTAACAGGAATAATATTTTTACAGTTTGTTTATCTGTACTATTAAATGTTGTAGGCCTACTATTAGAAGAATACTGCTAATAGAGTACTAATATGTACAGTGTTATTTTGCCATTACTGAAAGAGACTAACCTGTTCCCAGCTTAAAGCAGGTGAAGTGGAACTTGCCCATGTAGAACTCTACGCCAATGATGGCAAACATGACAATGGCAAAGAAGAGCAACAATCCAATCTGAAGAAGAGGAACCATAGCCTTCATTATGGACTTTAATACTACCTGAAGGCCTGAAACGAGAGAGAAATAAAACAAGAAACAACTTACCTTACTTAAATTTTCTTATTCACAGTATCACTGTATCATTACTGTATCTAATGTTTGATAGCTAAACCAACACAGTCCAGCTGAAGTGTCCTGAACAATCCAACACTTACTTGGAATTCCTGACACCAGTTTGAGGGGTCTCAGCACTCGAACAGCTCGCAATGTCCTTAAGTCAAACTGTGAACCCACTGTGGTTAAAATCCTGTAACATAAACACATGCGAAAGTCTTCAATAAAGGCAATCATATATTTTAACATCTGTACAGCATTTCATTTACAGTTCACCAAAAAATGAAAATTCTTTCATTATTTACTCACTCTCATGTTGTTTCAAACCCGTGGGACTTTCTTTCTTTCTTTCTTTTGTAAAACGCAAAAAGAGATGTTAGGCAGAATGTTTGCCTCAGCCACCATTCACTTTAATTGTATGGGAAAAAAAGATGCTAACATTCTGCCTAACATCTGCTTTTGTGTTCCACAGAAGAAAGTAAGGCATACAGTTTTGGAACTCTTCATTTAAAACTCTACATAGATTTATCACTCTATTCTTTTATTTTTCTTTTACACACACTACAAAAAAAATTAAAATACAATTTGAACAAGGACAAACATTTCTGTAATCCCATCTCACACTGTATCAAATAGCTTTATCATGCTTCAGGTCTGTGTCTCATACAAGGACAATAACTTAAGACCACTTTGAAGTAGTCTTCACGAGAACTTCTGAAGCACACCCAACACGTGACACTGTCAGCTTCCAGTGTGTGTGTGTGTGTGTGTGTTTAGTTCTGGGAAATCAGCATAACCTAATCTAATCTAATCCCATCATCACAGTGGGACTGCCGAGATGACGGCCATTAGAGGTTGCCAAGGCGATGCGGCTGGCTGACATGCTGCACATGAGCCCGTGTGTCCTCAGGAGCATTGGAGTGGAACCAGCCGCACACTGTATGTGTGAGTGTGTAGTGTGTAATAAGGATGTGTATGTGATCTCCTGTTACATCACATTTATCAACTCAGCAGGCAAACCAAGAAAGCTTATATAAAAGTTACAGTTCCTTTGCTGGGCAGAAGATCATTATTCTTTACAGACATCTGATTTGATTTACAACAGAGCTCATAAGACGAGAAAGAATAAAAGGAAGAGAGACTGAATGAAAGATGGAGGTTGATGGAAAGGTCATGAACTTTTATATCCATCCATCTAATAACTTCCTTAAATAAAGTCTGAGTCATGCCTAGTGGTTAAATCCCTAATAAATAGTCCCTAATATACAGGTTTGGAACAACATAAGGGTGAGTAAATGATGACAGAATTTTCATTTTTGGGTGAACTATCCCTTTAATATACAAATAATTGAATTTACTTATTTATGCATTTAAGTTGCATTTAAAATCCATTTGGCTTAAAAGACTTTGAATGGGCATGAAGCTTCTAAATGTCAAAGACAAATTAGAAAA